>NC_139939.1:1869200-2089200 GCF_963454915.1 Gymnoscopelus microlampas | reverse complement strand
GAGTTACTTCAGAACCATGGACAGCAGCTAGAGTTACTTCAGAACCATGGACATCAGCTAGAGTTACTTCAGAACCATGGACAGCAGCTAGAGTTACTTCAGAACCATGGACAGCAGCCATAGTTACTTCAGTTGTAAAGTAACTAAGTACATTTACTCAAGTACCTTACTTAAGTACAATTCTGGGGTATAAGTACTAAGTACTTGAGTATTCCAAATTTCCAATACTTTTACTTCTACTCCACTACATTTCAGAGGCAAATATTGTACTTTTGCTCCACTAAAATTATTAGTTACCAGTTACTTTGTAGATTTTGATTATTATCAGAAAACACACATTAACCACTTCAGCCCTATATACATTTTGTCCATTTGAAAATAGCAGATCTACAAGCTCACAATGTGTCGCGATGTGATGCATTGGGAGCTTGTAGATCTGCTATTTTCAAAAGATGTGTATACATTTGAAAACTTAAAATGGGACATTCTGCATAATGACTACTTTTACTTTTGGTACTTTGAGTACATTTCTATACCAATACTTTTGTACTTTTACTCAAGTACATTTTGAGTTCCGGACTTTTACTTGTAACGGAGTAGTTCTACATTGCAGTATTTATACTTTTACTTAAGTAAACACTTTGAGTACTTTTTCCACCACTGCTGACGAAGTACAACATTGCTGTAATCCGCACCAAACTTGGCACAAACGTTGTTCAGGGGACTACCATCAGAATAGCCAGACCAGGGACCACGTGTGGACCATTGTGCCATGACAACGGTCACACCAGGAGCCACAGGCGGTGCGCTGTTGCTCCAATACGCACCAAACTTGGCACAGGCAACGTTCAGGGGGGGCCACATGCCTGTGACCCCCGGCCCCCTGATGTGGCCCCCTGGACCCAGGGGGTCCAGGGGGCCACATCAGGGGGCCTGGAACAAAATATTTTGATGGGGGTCCGCGGCCAAATACATATAATTTTGGGGGTCCTTGACATGAAAAAGATTAAGCACCACTGATATAGAAACATGCGTTTTTCAGAATGCTGTTGAGATTTAGGAGACATGTAGAATCGGCTTCAGGTCTCAATGGGTTAATTATTTGAGACAATCACAATTATATTGTGTAATGGTCATAATGGTCCTAATCGACAGTTTCCATGTTGAAACATTTAGAAAATAAATAAATTGCTGATCTATACAAGCTATGAAATGGGTATTTAATAAATACAGAATCAAATGTTTTATGGTCATGATTCACTAGGACCCTGGATGGCTTGGTTCCAGGCTTAAAATAATGTATATAAACATGTTCGGAAATCTCTTTGGGGAAAAAATGAATGGGGTTTCTATCTGTGGCACCACACAATGGCCGCCGCTGCTATGCCATATAGCCTAGCTCTGAGACGGTATGTGGGAGAGGTTGGTATTTAATGACTTCTTTGGGCCATGAAGGCACGCGCATGCACGCACACACACACACACACACACACACACACACACGTGTGCGCGCACGCACGCACGCACGCACGCACACACACACACACACACACACACGCGCGCACACGCACGCATACACTCACGGAAAAACATCTGTAGAATACTCAATAGTGATTGGCAGTTCTGTTATTCCTGTATGACACACCACCTCTACCTATACTCCGCTGGCATGACGGAAGCTGATGAAATATCTCTGAAACAATATTGTGTGCCAAATGGTTGCATTTGTTCATAAATAGCTGTGTTATGAGGAGGTGCAATGAGACATTACTGGAAATCAAACCCAGTTACTATACTAATAGTAGTGTGTGTGTGTGTGTGTGTGTGTGTGTGTGTGTGTGTGTGTGTGTGTGTGTGTGTGTGTGTGTGTGTGTGTGTGTGTGTGTGTGTGTGTGCGTGCGCGCGTGCGTGCGTGCGCACGTGCGCACGTGTGTGTGTGTGTGGGTTTTCTGCTTGGAAAGTGGTTCCAGTGCGGGACATATGGTCGTATCGTAGCTTGCAGCGCGTCAAGCCCAGTAAATCAAGCACACACACACCTCCTGCTCTCTCTCTCTCTCTCTCTCTCTCCATCCCTCCCCCTCTCTCCCTCGATCCCCCTCTGTCTCTCATCCATCAATCTCTCTCTCTATGCCTCGCTCCCCCCTCTCTCTTTCTCCCTTTGTATCTCTCTCCCTCCCTCTCTCTCTCTCGATCCCCCTCTCTCCCTCCCTCTGCCTCTCTATCTATCTCATCCATCCCTCTCATCCATCCATCCATCCATCCATCCATCCATCATCCATCCAACCCCCCCCCTCTCTCTCTCTCAATCCCTCATTCCCACCTCTCTCTCTCTCTCTCTCTCTCTTTGTATCTATCTCTATATATCTCTCCCTCCCTCCCCCTCCCCCTCGACCCCCCCATATCTCTCTCTCTCTCTCTCTCTCTCTCTCTCTCTCTCTCTCTCTCTCTCTCTCTCTCTCTCTCTCTCTCTCTCTCTCTCTCTCTCTCTCTCTCTCTCTCTCTCTAAGACTATAGGTCTCACTGTGTGTATATTGCACTCTCTCTCTGTCACGTTAACACACAGCATCACCACAAACCCAAGACATTACGCAACCGAGTGCAACCAACTACTGGTTATCTAGAGAGGCTAATGGGGGGAAACAACGGTCTGTGACAGTGTGACAGTCCTACCTCCAGAGTTGTTGCATGGTGTTCTTACCTTTAAAGTTGGGTCTTATCCGAGCGTCGTACGTCATCATCAGACGTTGGATGATGTTGGAGGTGGAGTTGTCGGGGACCTTGGCCATGTCCTCTGGGGGCATGTCGCTGCTCAGAGAAAACACAAGGCCTGAATCGTCTCTGTCGGGTGGAGTGTCTCGTATCTCCAAAACTTTTTTAGGATTCAAATTAAGAAAAGCAGATCTACAAGCTGCTACTTTTGATTTGCGTTAATTAACGGAGGAAAAAAAGCCCCAAAAAGTTAGAACATGGAGTTATGGAGGTTTCTGCCCGACAGCAACAAAATCAACTCGATGCAAACTACCTGAGGCGCTATAACCCATTAAGACCTGATCTAAATCCTAAAAAAGAATCGGGAAAAAAATATAACAGCCCTTGGACTTTGTCTGTGTTCATTAGTTTTTGGAGTCTTTTACTTAAGTATTCCTGCTCTGTTTGGTGTTGGTCTTCTGGTTCTGTGTAGTTTGTTGCCTTGGGGTTTTTCTGTATCTTAGTTTTTAGAAAGAAAGAAACTTTGTGAAAATCTTTGAATACATATATTTTTTAAAGCGATTTAAAAAAAAATCTTTGCTTCTGGGTGGTCCGTGGAACAACATATGAGAACCACTGATAATAGCAACATCATTTTTTTTTAAAAACTGTTAGATTTAAAAGACATTAGAATACCCAGAAGCAAAGATTTGAGTTAAAAACGCTTTTTAAAATATATATTTATATTCAAAGATTTGCTAAAAGAATCACAATCTTTTTTTTAAATAGCCAAAGTATAAGATAATGGCTAAAGTGGTTCAAATCTAAAATGACAGATAATTTCCTGGTCTTAAAGGGTTAAGCCCTCTGTTTCCATGTGTTCTTGTTGGTCCGTAGAACTTTGTCATGTGACTTGGTGATAGTGCTTGATTCCCACCTGTTCTCTATGCCTGCTTTTGGAAAATTTGGTTGTTAAATAAACCTTTTGACTTGAACATTCCTGCCTTGCTCGTGTAACAGTGTTAATAAGTGTTATATAATTACACAAAATGTGATACAAAGAAGTGCTTCTACCTGAATTAATAGGCTCTATTCACAGCAGCCATATTATGAAGACATTCACAGGTGTTAACAATGATACTAATGAAGGCTCTGTTCCATTCTGGTCAAACAGAGTCAGGGTGCTGATATTGTGCATGTTGGCCCACTGGAAACACTCTGTTACACCAGAGGGTCTAAAGTTGGGGTCCAGGGACCCTCATGGACTTCCAAATGGCCCCTTAACGAGTTATGGGGGTCGTGGAAACCACTGTGCTACACTAAATGGAACAGAGCCTTCATTAGTATCATTGGTAACACCTGTGAAGGAAGTGATACTATGGCTGCTGTGCATAGAGCCTATTCTCCATGGTTCATGTGTATAAGAATACATAGTGCATTAGTGGTCACAGCTCCTTTAGTCTTCTCCTTCTGTCCCCCCGTATAAATGCCCTGCCACACCTCCACCTCTGCCTTGTGTATTTCCGTGTTGGAACGAGGCGGGTGTCTTTTGTTGTTTTCTCTGTATAACAAAATGGGAATTGTACTTGCAAACAATTTATACAGTGTTTGTTTGGCTTTGTTTAGAGAGGAGTTCTTGCACTACAAACCGAACTAACCTGGAGACGTGTTGTATGTTGTTTCTTGTCAGGTATGTTGTATTATATTATCAATATCATTTTGGCCTTGTGTATTTCCGTGTTGGAACGAGAGAGGAGTTCTTGCACTACAAACCAAACTAACCTGGAGACGTGTTGTATGTTATTTCTTGTCAGAATAAATGGAGATTGTCTCCAAAGACAGTTCTGGGTTCCGTCTAGTCCATTCATCAACACAACGCAGAAATACAGACTACACCGGTTACACTCGTCTGCTTTTGAGTCCTGCTTGTTACTCATTCTGACACCTTGGGAAAATGCCTATAGGTTTGGTTAATACACGTATGTTTGCAGACAAGAAAATCCACAACATGTGTCACGTCACGTGCAGCCTAGATGGATGGGCATGTATTGAGATGGAGATGAGGTTGAATGTGAACCAGTGGCGGAAAGTAACTAAGTACATTTACTTAAGTACTGTACTTAACTATTTCTCTGCCAGAGTACATACGGAGTATAATAAACTCACCCACTGCCAGAGATTTTCGTGTTTTATAACCTTTTGAACTGGTCGACAAAAACTGTAGATCCGTAATGATCCATTGTCGGATCCTGTGTAAAACACAAACAGTGTCCATGGCCGATCACCAGAGGAAACCATTTTCACCTGTGAGGTAACTTTCCTTGTCGCAGGCACACTGAAAACAGCGTCTTTTGTCAAAAATGCACGTCTTTCTCACCTCCCCAACTGGTCACAGAATATTTATATACATTATGATCGCTTTTCAGACGGTTGGTAAACACAAAGGGGATCACTGTTCGTCGTGCAGAGAGAAAACAAGAAAGAAAATATAGCTGCAAGCAGCGATAATACGGGGCCAGTGAATAGAGAGAGAGAGAGACATGGAAACGGAATAGATTGAAGAGAGAGAGAGAGTGACATGGAAACAATAGATTGATGAGAGAGAGAGATGGAAACATAATGGTTTGATTGGACATCTCAACCTACTGCCATTAACAGGATTCGAACTCTCAACCTTCAGACTAATAGGCTGCAACACTACCTATAGTGCTATAGCTTTGTCCAGGCTGATATTGTCTGTTGAAGATCATAAACTATTGCCTTCTTTCATGAACCTGCAAGCCCCTGTTTCACTAACACTAAGATCACTCGTTCACAAACCATTTACCAATGAAGAAATTGTACATCTCCTCAGAACCAAAACTAGTGAAAGTAGCCGATCTACAAGCTCACAAACAATGAAAAGTTGTGAGATTGTAGATCAGCTATTTTCAGAATGAAGTATGTCATACGTTGAAAAAACGTACTCTCAAATAAGCATTTCAGGTTATCTTTACCATTTGCACATGTATTCATTGATACAGTCATGTTGTTGGCAATTCAACTTAAATTAAGTCTGCATCAAGTGAGGCTTGAACTGGCGACCTTGAGATTGTGAGGCATTCATTTAAGGGAGACGCCATTGGCCCAACAGACAAGTACCTGTGAAAAAGGAGATCAGACAGATGATACAGTTTCACGCAAATAGCTGAAAAATCCTGGGTTTAAGTGTTTTTCAAACTGCTCAAAATTGCGGACAATCTAAGGGCGGAGCTTAATGGTCAAATCGATACGTATGTTCCTCATGAGTCAAGGCACATGTGTAAGCAAATTTCACGACTTTCGGCCAAACGAGGCATGACTTATGCCTGTTTAAAGTCTGCCTTTTCAAAAAATTGCTATAGCGCCCCCTTTTGGCCAATTGGAGTGAGATTGGTTTCAGTGATATTTGGAATGACCCTGTACATTTCTGCAAAGTTTCAAAGAAATGTGAGTCTGCATGTATGTTTTAGGCACAGATGAATAATTTTCATAAAACTGTAATAGTTAAAATCTATCTCCTCCTGGGATTTTTGAGCAATCTGCACGAAACGTTTAACACTTGAACTTTGGACCACTGCCTACAAAAATTTCCAACGGATTTTCCATAAGTGAAAAAATGCAGAAGTTAGGAGCCAATGACTGTTTTACATATAATTCAAAATGGTGGGCGATCTAAAGGTCAGAGGTCAAAAGTCAGATCACAAAAGTTGTCGGGCATGAAGAGACGCATGTGTGTATCGAAGTTTCATGGTTGTAGGTCAAACAGGGCATGAGTTGTACCTGTTCAAAGTTGGCATTTTCAATTGAGTGCTATAGCGCCACCTTTTGACGAAAGATTGTGAGAATAATTTTTTTATCGTTTTTCATGACCATCTGCCATATGGCCGAGTTTCGTAAAAAGCGTATGTACGGTTCAGCCAGAACTAAGAATAGCCTTGAATTGAGAGGGAGCGAAAAACAATTCGTAATATAGCTGCAAGCAGCGATAATACGGGGCCAGTGAATAGAGAGAGAGAGAGAGAGAGACATGGAAACGGAATAGATTGAAGAGAGAGAGAGTGACATGGAAACAATAGATTGATGAGAGAGAGAGATGGAAACATAATGGTTTGATTGGACATCTCAACCTACTGCCATTAACAGGATTCGAACTCTCAACCTTCAGACTAATAGGCTGCAACACTACCTATAGTGCTATAGCTTTGTCCAGGCTGATATTGTCTGTTGAAGATCATAAACTCTTGCCTTCTTTCATGAACCAAGCCCCTGTTTCACTAACACTAAGATCACTCGTTCACAAACCATTTACCAATGAAGAAATTGTACATCTCCTCAGAACCAAAACTAGTGAAAGTAGCCGATCTACAAGCTCACAAACCATGAAAAGTTGTGAGATTGTAGATCAGCTATTTTCAGAATGAAGTATGTCATACGTTGAAAAAACGTACTCTCAAATAAGCATTTCAGGTTATCTTTACCATTTGCATATGTATTCATTGATACAGTCATGTTGTTTGCAATTCAACTTAAATTAAGTCTGCATCAAGTGAGGCTTGAACTGGCAACCTTGAGATTGTGAGGCATTCATTTAAGGGAGACACCATTGGCCCAACAGACAAGTAACTGTGAAAAAGGAGATCAGACAGATGATACAGTTTCACACAAATAGCTGAAAAATCCTGGGTTTAAGTGTTTTTCAAACTGTTCAAAATTGCGGACAATCTAAGGGCGGCACTTACTGGTCAAAGCGATAGATGTGTTCCTCATGAGTCAAGGCACATGTGTAAGCAAGTTTCACGACTTTCGGCCAAACGAGGCATGACTTATGCCTGTTTAAAGTCTGCCTTTTCAAAAAATTGCTATAGCGCCCCCTTTTGGCCAATTGGAGTAAGATTGGTTTCAGTGATATTTGGAATGACCCTGTACATTTCTGCAAAGTTTCAAAGAAATGTGAGTCTGCATGTATGTTTTAGGCACAGATGAATAATTTTCATAAAACTGTAATAGTTAAAATCTATCTCCTCCTGGGATTTTTGAGCAATCTGCACGAAACGTTTAGCACTTGAACTTTGGACCTCTGCATACAAAAATTTCCAACGGATTTTCCATAAGTGAAAAAATGCAGAAGTTAGGAGCCAATGACTGTTTTTCATATAATGCAAAATGGTGGGAGATCTAAAGGTCAGAGGTCAAAAGTCAGAGGGTGAAAGTTGTTCAGCATGAGGAGACGCATATGTGTATTCAAGTTTCATGGCTCTAGGTCAAACAGGGCATGAGTTGTACCTGTTCAAAGTTGCCATTTTCAATTGAGTGCTATAGCGCCACCTTTGGACGAAAGATTGTGAGAATTATTTCTTGATCGTTTTTCATGACCATCTACCATATGGCCGAGTTTCGTAAAAAGCGACTGCACGGTTCAGCCAGAACTGCGAAAAGTGGCAGAAGAAGTGACAGAATACTGCCAATAACAAAACAGGTCCAGAGCTGAGCTCTGGCCCCGTAATAATAGCACAATAAGACATGGAAAGGGAATAGATTGAAATTGAGACAAAGCAAATGATTCCAACAGGCGAATATTCTTTTCAGCCCAACCCAGCTGAGGTGGTCATATATAGGACGCAGGGGGGCAATCCTAGGTGAAAAACCTCACCCATTAACATCTCAACCTATTGCCATTGACAGGAATCAAACTCTCGACCTTTGGATTCACAGGCTGAGACATTACCTATAGGGCTATAGCTTTGTCCAGGCTGAGGTCATCTGTTGAAGATAAAAGTGAACCAGTGAAAGCAGCCGATCTACAAGCTCAGAAACATGTTGCTATCTGAAAAGTTTTGAGATTGTAGATCGGTTATTTTCACAATGAAGTTTGTCATACATTAAAAAAACATACTCTCTCCAAGAAGCATTTCATCATTACCTTTAACAGTTGCACATGTATTCAATGATACAGTCATGTTGTTTGCAATTCAACTTAAATTAAGTCTGCATCAAGTGAGGCTTGAACTGGCGACCCTGAGATTGTGAGGCCTTCATTTAAGGGAGACGCCATTGGCCCAACCGATAAGTAACTGTGAAAAAGGAGATCACACAGATGATACAGTTTCACGCAAATAGCTGAAAAATCCTGGGTTTAAGTGTTTTTCAAACTGCTCAAAATTGCGGACAATCTAAGGGCGGAGCTTACTGGTCAAAGCGATAGATGTGTTCCTCATGAGTCAAGGCACATGTGTAAGCAAGTTTCACGACTTTCGGCCAAACGAGGCATGACTTATGCCTGTTTAAAGTATGCCTTTTCAAAAAATTGCTATAGCGCCCCCTTTTGGCCAATTGGAGTGAGATTGGTTTCAGTGATATTTGGAATGACCCTGTACATTTCTGCCAAGTTTCAAAGAAATGTGAGTCTGCATGAATGTTTTAGGCACAGATGAATAATTTTCATAAAACTGTAATAGTTAAAATCTATCTCCTCCTGGGATTTTTGAGCAATCTGCACGAAACATTTTACACATGAACTTTGGACCACTGCCTACAAAAATTTCCAACGGATTTTCCATAAGTGAAAAAATGCAGAAGTTAGGAGCCAATGACTGTTTTTCATATAATTCAAAATGGTGGGCGATCTAAAGGTCAGAGGTCAAAAGTCAGACCACGAAAGTTGTCGGGCATGAAGAGACGCATGTGTGTATCGAAGTTTCATGGTTGTAGGTCAAACAGGGCATGAGTTGTACCTGTTCAAAGTTGGCACTTTCAATTGAGTGCTATAGCGCCACCCTTTGACTAATGAGTGTGAGAATTATTTCTTGGTAGTTTTTCATGAGCATCTACCATATGGCCGAGTTTCGTAAAAAGCGTATGCACGGTTAAGCCAGAACTGGCAAAAACAAGTATTTTTCAAACTGCTCAAAATTGCGGAAAATCTAAGGGCGGAGCTTAATGGTCAAATCGATACGTGTGTTCCTCATGAGTCAAGGCACATGTGTAAGCAAGTTTCACGACTTTCGGCCAAACGAGGCATGACTTATGCCTGTTTAAAGTCTGCCTTTTCAAAAAATTGCTATAGCGCCCCCTTTTGGCCAATTGGAGTAAGATTGGTTTCAGTGATATTTGGAATGACCCTGTACATTTCTGCAAAGTTTCAAAGAAATGTGAGTCTGCATGTATGTTTTAGGCACAGATGAATAATTTTCATAAAACTGTAATAGTTAAAATCTATCTCCTCCTGGGATTTTTGAGCAATCTGCACGAAACGTTTCACACTTGAACTTTGGACCATTTTCTACAAAAATTTCCAACGGATTTTCCATAAGTGAAAAAATGCAGAAGTTAGGAGCCAATGACTGTTTTTCATATAATTCAAAATGGTGGGAGATCTAAAGGTCAGAGGTCAAAAGTCAGAGTGTGAAAGTTGTTCAGCATGAGGAGACGCATATGTGTATCCAAGTTTCATGGCTGTAGGTCAAACAGGGCATGAGTTGTACCTGTTCAAAGTTGGCATTTTCAATTGAGTGCTATAGCGCCACCTTTGGACGAAAGATTGTGAGAATTATTTTTTGATCGTTTTTCATGACCATCTACCATATGGCCGAGTTTCGTAAAAACCGACTGCACGGTTCAGCCAGAACTGCGAAAAGCGGCAGAAGAAGAAGAAGAAGAAGAAGTGACAGAATAATGCGAATAACAATACGTGTCCAGAGCAGAGCTCTGGCCCCGTAATGACTTGAAGTCATATCCTACCAGGTGCTCTGTGTGTGTGTGTGTGTGTGTGTGTGTGTGTGTGTGTGTGTGTGTGTGTGTGTGTGTGTGTGTGTGTGTGTGTGTGTGTGTGTGTGTGTGTGTGTGTGTGTGTGTGTGTGTGTGTGTGTGTGTGTGTGTGTGTGTGTGTGTGTGTGTGTGTGTGTGTGTGTGTGATTGTTTTCATAGACCTGATTACTTGTTTTTCGGATTGCTTGTTTCTCTCGCCAAACCTGGCAACATTGAATCTGCGACAATAAACGCTATAATGTTTTTTTTATATAAGTGGTGGCAACATTTTTTGACACCACACGGATCTTCCCAACAATAGCGAAGATTGAAGTCAGTGTGAACATGGCCAAATAATAACTTAATAGCCAAACTATAGGTCTAATGAAGCACGCTAGCATTTAGGCTAACCCTCCTGCCTGAGGCTGCAGTAAAACTTGCACAGTGTGAATGAGGGGGCGGAGCGGAGCACGGTTACTGCGGGGGCGAGCCGGCTCCCCATTCGTGTCGCCATTGGCTTAAAGGAGTGAAGGACAGCCAGGACAGCCAATGACACTTAGGTTAGGTGTCACTTAGGTGTCGGACTATGTCCCAGCTTGTCTGTAGACCCGGCGCTCTTCGAGCACCTGGTAAAAATTTAACCGGAACATCGCTTCCTTTGATAGAGCACGTTGAAACCACTGTGTCTCGCCGAATCCAGGGAAAAACAAATGAACTCAAGATACAAAGGGTTACCAGGAAACCAATAAACAGGAAGTGGACGGAGGCGGAAAGCTTCGGATGATAGAGAACATGTCTTATATAAAACGATTATAAAAAAACTATCCAACATGTGTACGCGTCCATGGCTGGCAGGCGAAGTATGACATCGCTGCCGCTAGAGGTTGCTATCCCCTCGGGTCACATAAGTAATGTGTTCCAGAAATAAACAGATCAGCTGACGCATCAACTGACGATGAAAAAAAAATCTCATTTATCCAAAGGGTATGACTTTTTTTCTTTTTCTGTCCAAACACAGACGTCATCAAAGTCACATACTGTACCAACATCGTCGGGGTGGTTTGTTTATTTTTAGAATACAGTTCTTATAGGACACAATCTAAGATTCCCCTATGACAGTGGTTCTCAACCTTTTCAGGCCGCGACCCCCCAGAATAATCATATTTGAACATGGGGACCCCCCAAAATAATCATATTTGAACATGGGGACCCGCCAAAATAATCATATTTGAACACGAGGATCCGCCAAAATAATCATATTTGAACATGGGGACCCGCCAAAATAATCATATTTGAACATGAGGACCCGCCAAAATAATCATATTTGAACATGGGGACCCGCCAAAATAATCATATTTGAACATGGGGACCGGCCAAAATAGTCATATTTGAAATGGGGACCCCCAAAAATAATTATATTTGAACATGGGCCCCCCCAAAATAATTATATTTGAACTGACAAAATAATCATTTTTGAACATGGGGACCACCCAAAATAATCATATTTGAACTGTGGACCCCCCACACTGACAAGCACTTTACTTTGACTCCGTTCACAGATACATATTGTGAAATTAGCCGATCTACAAGCTCACAACGCCTTGCTAAACCAGCTTGTAGATTAGCAATTTTCATTGATTTTGCCTCTTTCTCATACTGTTTGACAATTTGGCCAATGATAGGAATAAAACGGTCTTAAAAGTCCTTAAATTGTCACTATACTGTCATCTCTCCACATGTTGAGGACCACTGCCCTATGGGACATCCAATACAAAAATTCCCGCCGTGAGGCCCGTGACCCAGGGGTAGTGGGAGTGACGTCAGGACTTCGGTACTCAATAGGGCATACATGGGCAACTGGTGGCCCGGGGGCCACATGCGGCCCTCACCTTCACTTAATGCAGGTTAATATCGAACTACTGATATATTATTATTGATTTCAGCTGTTACAATTCCAAACATGCAAACATGACCCGCTTTAATTACTTCAGTCTATATTATTAGTTTAATGACTTTTTATGTACAATGTAATTGTATTTAAAGGAGAGTGCCGGTCATTTTAGGTTGTATGTTTGATGTGTCGCTAATCACTCACCAACATACAAAGGAACGTTGAATATTTCCAGATCTGCCCCTGTTGTCCATTCTGCAGACCCCTTGCAGTGGGATAATGGGAGACGTGTGTAAGAGTGAAAATCGTCTATATTAACCGATGTAAAGTTGTTGTTTTTTCTACTACTACTCATCGTAGAGTCTCATGATACTCAAACATGCGCTGAATGTCCCGCAGGAGCTACCGTTCGTGCAGAACGACATGACGCTGGTTGCTTGTTTCTCTCACAAAATCTGGCACACGCCAGGTTCTGTGAGAGTAACAAGCAACCAGCATCAGGGGCAGATCTGGAAATATTCAACGTTCCTTTGTATGTTGGTGAGTGATTAGCGACACATCAAACATATAACCTAAAATGACCGGAACTCTCCTTTAAGTCCATGAAGTTAACTTTAAGTATAACTAAATGCATTTGAAATTCAGGATTCCAATTCAAAAATAGCAAAAATAGCAGATCTACAAGCTCAAAACGCAATGCAACACATTTTGAGCTTGTGGATCAGCTATTTTCGCTACTTTTGTGTGACATACCAGAACAGCATTCATTTACGAAAAAAGTTAAAATGTGGAGATATGAGGTTTCTGCCCGACAGCAACGATGACGCAATGTGGCCCCCTGGAGTGGGTGTGGAAATATAGTGGCCCTCTCCATCATTAAAGTTGCCCACCCCTGCTATAGGGGGTGGCAATTACCATCCCCTGAGACCCCAAATGACACCCCTGCACTGACCCCGTGTGGATCCTGACATGCACATGATTCAAAGGCAACGGCAGGATCTTTCACAATGTAAGCACAGCAGTGGGAAAAGTACTCAATTTTTTTACTTACTGTAAGTAAAAGCATCAATACTGCGATGTAGAAATACTCTGTTACAAGTAAACGTATGGAATTCAACATTTACTTGAGTAAAAGTACACAAGTATCGGTAATTAAAGTACCAAAAGTAGAAAGTACTCATTATGCAGAATGTCCCATTTCACGAGTTACACCATGTATTTGAAATCTTTTGAAAATAGCAGATCTACAAGCTCACAATGAGTCACGAAGTGACGCATTGTGAGCTTGTAGATTGGCTATTTTCAAATGGCCGAAATGTATATAGGGCTGAAGTGGTTAATGTATGTTTTGTAATAATAATCAAAATCTACAAAGTAACTAATTACAATATTTGCCTCTGAGATGGAGTGGAGTAGAAGTAAAAGTACTGAACATGGGAAATACTCGGGTAAAGCACAAATACCTCAACACTGCACTTAAGTACGGTACTTAAGTAAATGTACTTAGTTACTCTCCACCAGTGGAATCCACCACAGCCCCACATCCTGTCCATGCATTGAGCAGTTCCTGGATGAATTGCAACGCCCCGATGCATCACAGTGATGGATTACACGCTGCGACCACAGCAACCAGTTCAGCTCTGGGACTTGTTCTAATCACACAGGCTTTAAGAGGTTTTTACTCAACAATGACATTCTACTTACAGGCTTACGGGATATGAGCTATAAGACCTGGCCATGTTTTAGAATTTTATGCTGACGATAAGAAAACAAAAAAACATGATTGTGTTGGGTTTATCCTTTACATTAAAATATTCTTGCAATTTTATAAAGGCCCCAGAGCATCTGTGCATGTATGCCAAACACCATGATGGTCAGCCATAAAGGGAATAGCAGTGGGGGCAATGTTCTGGTTCCACAAAAATTTCCCCAAAAAACATTTATATAAATTATTTTTTAACCTAGAATCAAGCCATCCAGGGTCCTGGTGAATCATGACCATAACACATTTGATCCTGTGAAAAATCTGTTTTTAATATTAATTATATGATATACTATATTTAATAAATACCCTTTGTTTTATGGTTTTCAATCTTTTTTTCTACACATATTATCAAATGTCTTATGGATATGATTCACCAGGACCCTGGATGGCTTGATTCTGGGCTTAAAATAATTGATAAAAAATATTTTTTGGAAATCTCTATAGGGAAAATGCATTGGCTTTTTTTTAGACGAACCAGAAAATGTCCGCCACTGCTATGCCCTATTAGCTTGTATGCTAAGACTCCCTTAATTAACCCTTAACTCCCTTAATTAACTCCGTTAATCCAATTAACCACTCTAAACCCACATCATTTGTTGTACGTCACATAGCATAAATAGTAGATCTACAAGCTCACAATGTGTCACCTTGACACACAAAGTTTGCAGATCTGTGATTTTCATTGAATATTGCCTATAGTCTCACTGAGTGTTCACCTATTTATTTTATAAATACTTGCCTGTTTTCAACCAAATGTTTGCCTAATGTGACCAGAAAAGGCACGCTAGGTGACTTGGTGACACTGTTCCCTCGGATTAACTGATCTGGAATACAAAATGCTGTTTAAGCCTGTTATGTAAGACTGTATCCAATTTGCATAAAGTCTCTAACAGTGACTTTGTTTTTTACCAATATGCACCAACCCTGCTACAGGGGGGGGGGGGGGGGGGGGAGTGTATCTAACTGTACTTGACAACCGGTAACTAAGTACATTTACTCAAGTACTGCAACTTAAGTTCAAAATTGAGATACTTACATTACTGGAGTATTTCATTTTAGTACTTTTACTTTTGGTACTTTAAGTACATTTTGATACCAATACTTTTGTACTTTTACTCAAGTACTTTTACTTGTAACAGAGTACTTCTACATTGCCGTATCGATACTTTTACTTAAGTAAAACATTTGAGTACTTTTTTCCACCACTGCTGACAACTAGAAACCAGCTATATTCAACAATAAAGAACAAAGCTGTGAGGAAATTAATTTCAGAGAATGCATGATCTATCACCTTATTGCATTTTCACAAATAGTATACATGACCTTGACCACTACAGTATAGTACAGTACATTCACTCTGTCATCCTTATTTAGGGCTTGTCGTTGTAGGCCACACATGATCATAATCATAAATAGCCTATTATACAGGAGGCCTTCCACAGAGCCCAGTTCCTCCATGTGCCAGAGCCTCCCAGAGTCCCGGCAGAGTAGTTCCGGAGAAGCGGACTGAGTGGCCCTGTCTTGCCCTAAGAGGACTGACCGTGGGTAGCTACTGGGACGTAAGTCGGGGGCTTGATCAACCCTGGCTGGGTCACCTGGGCGAGGGTGCATGTTGTTGCGAGACCCGAAACACCCGTCGACCCCAGGCTACAACGCTGATGATACGTCCGCATCCATGTGATGTTTTCTTTATAGTATGGTGACTTTATAGCCTGGTAAACCCTCCCTCCAGAAATCTCAATTGTATTTTATTTCAGGAGTGAGTCTGGCCTGCAGACCTATATGGGCAATTTGGCTGTGGGCTGGAGCTGGGCGGGAGTAATGTAGCTTTGATGTCCAAGTGGCCCTCTGATGTCCAATTAAGCCACTTTAGGCTGCAGTGATTATCACCAGGAGTAATTGGTTTGTCTTTGATGTTAATGAGCAGCTTGTATGAAAGGTGTATTGATTGATGACGTGTGAACCACTCTGGTTCCACCTGATTGGCCTACCCCCGCTGTCAATCACAAAACAATGATCGAGGACGCTGATTGGCTCGGTAAGTTGGTAATTCCGCTAGAAACTCCCACAATGGGCAATCAGGCCAGACTCACTCCTGGAATCAAATGGAAATGAGATTTCCGGAGGGAGGGTTTACCAGGCTAGCGACTTTATACATTGTTACCTGAATGTGTCCTTATATTATCATCACTTTACCCAACACAGCTCAATAGGCTCTATGCAGAGCAGCCATATTGTAAGACATTCACAGGTGTTACCAATGATACTAATGAAGGCTCTGTTCCATTCTGGTCAGACGGAGTCAGGGTGCTGGTATTGTGCATGTTGGCTGACTGGAAACACTCCCAAATGGCCCTTTACGGGTGTGTAATGGGGGTCGTGGAAATCTGAAATCCAAAAATCTGAGAACTACTGTGCCACACTAAATGGAACAGAGCCTTCATTAGTATCATTGGTAACACCTGTGAAGGAAGCGATAATATGGCTGCTGTGCATAGAGCCTATTGGAGTTAGGAGGTTTTTGACCATTCATGTGGAGACTTCGTCATTCTAATCAATGATGGAAAAAAGACGTAAAGTGTGTTCAATAGAACTGATTTATACAAAGTAAAAAAGTGGGAAAAATGGAGAAAGCTGGTTTCTGCCAGACAGCAACATTATGCAACCTATTGCATGTATCTTACAGCACCACTGTCACAGAGGTCTCTCTCTCTCTCTCTCTCTCTCTCTCTCTCTCTCTCTCTGTCTCTCTGTGTGTGGGCTGTGATGCAAGTACTTTTTACTCAAGTAAAAGTACCAATACCCTATTTTAGAAATAGTCTGTTACAAATACAAGTTGGACATTCCAAATGTACTATCGAAATTTATAAAAATGTATAAAAATCCCTTTTGGAAATACTCAAGTAAAGAAATAAACACCTCAAACTTAAGTACATGTACTTAGTTACTTCCCACCACTGGCTTGGTGCCACTGTTGTCTGTTTACAGATTGTATCAGTGAGGACATCATGCTTGGTATGAATGGCCCTTTAGACGGACAGACACAGCTGTCCTAGACGAATCCATAGACGCACTGCCTGTAGCTGCCTGTAGGCGGCCATTGCTGCGGTGTCGCGTCCGCGGAGCGTTGACATCACAGCAATGGCTGCGCGCAGGGCAGCGCTCCGTGGATAAGTGTATACCCAGTGGTGTAATGTAACTATGTACATTTACTCAAGTACTGTACTTAAGTACAATTTTGAGGTACTTTCACTTTACTGGAGTATTTCCAATTGTCTATACTTTTACTTCTACTCTACTACATCTCAGAGGCAAATATTGTACTTTTACTCCACAACAATTATTTGAAAACTTTAGTTACTAGTTACTTTGCAGATATAAATTATTACATTATAAAACACACATTAACCACTTTAGCCCTATTTTATACCTAGGCTTTTTGAAAATAGCAGATCTACAAGCTCACAACGCGTCGCATCGCGGCGCGTTGTGAGCTTGTAGATCTGCTATTTTCAAACATTTTAGCACTTTTACTTTTGGTACTTTAAATACATTTTGATGCCAATACTTTGGTATTTTTACTCAAGTACATATTTAATTGAAACATTTGAGTACTTTTTCCTCCACTGCCTATACCTCTGATTTATACAAGTAGTAGTTGCACGCCCGTTTTAGCAAACCGGAAACAGCAGATCTACAAGCTCACAATGTGTTGCGTTGCAATGCACACAGTGAGCGTGTTGAATCTGTATTGTGTGGTGCATGACACCCACACGCTACTAAATATAACTCAGGTGATCATCCGGCCCCTCAGGCTATAGCAGGGCAGAAACATATTAATAGAAAGATGGTCCATGTTCATGTCGTTGCAGTCAGATAGAAACCTTCTATGTCCAAAAGGCGTTACTTTTCAGGAAATGGAAGAAAGAACCTGCGGTGGAAAAAGTACCCAAATGTTTTACTTAAGTAAAAGTATCAATACTGCAATGTAAGAAGTACTCTGTTACTCAAGTAAAAGTCTGGAATTTAAAAAATGCACTTGAGTAAAAGCACCAAAGTATTGGTATCAAAATGTACTTAAAGTACCTAAAGTAAAAGTACTCAAATGTTTGAAAATAGCAGATCTACAAGCTCGTAGATCATAGAAAAGCTTGTAGATCGCCTATTTTCAAATAGCCAAGGTATAACATAGGGCTAAAGTGGTTAATGTTTCACTGAATGTTCCAAAAATAGCAAAATATAGGGACGGCCATAACTGAGTGGTTAGTGAGCCCGCCTAGGGAGCCAGAGGCCCTGGTTGCCCCAGGTTCGATTCCCGGCCAGGCCAGCATATGTGTCGATGAAATGAAATTTGTCCCTGAGCAAGACTCTTAACCCCTAATTGCTCACAGGTTCTCATTGGAAACAAGACCGCAAGGACTTTCATGAACGACCTGTTGAAAGGAATTATCCTTTATCCCAACGTGTCGCAACGTGCGCCTGAAGTTTGGCAATTTTTGCTACATCTGTGTGATATTGAAGTGGGGCGTTAACTCACGGAGTGCCAGAATTATTTCTGGCTATTTCTGGACAGTGCAATTTTTTTCTATTTTATTTTTTTCAAAGTAAAACAAAATGCTTAGGAAGCGAGATACAGCCCTTTTCAGTAATAAGGTAAACAAGGAGTGGATGGAGCTGCAAATCTTCAGATAATGATATATTGATACATGATACATTTTTTTCCCCATTTTTTTCAAAAACACGTGAAACACGTGATTGGCACGTTGCACCATAGCGGTAAAACACGTGAATGGCCCTCAATGAGTTAATTCACCAAAAAAAACGCAAAAAGTTGAAATATGGAGATACGAGATTTCTGCCCGACAGCAACGAATATGATGGGTAATAACACAGGTAAGATCCTTCAATGGGATTACACCCTCTTATTGTCGCTTGAGGCTATATTGTTGAAATCCCAATGGTCTTTCACCTGCAAGACTGTCTCTTTATTGTCTCATATATAATGTAATGTATTGTCGGTGATGGGTGGAAACCTTGTATGTCAAAAAAAAAAAAAAAACATAAACATGTTAAACTCGGAGATGCAAGGTTTCTGCCCGACTAAACAATATAGCCTATGGATGAACGGGTGACCTGGGACTCGCTGTGTACACGTCGAGCACAGACAGAGGCTGTGAGCCTAGTGACACACACTGTATCATCTACCTCCGTCTGCCCTCGGAGCTCATTTATATTTAGTCACACCGGGCACATGGGGGTATTATAAATGAGGTTTTCGCTCTGCTGTCTCCCTGCGCCGGGCTCCCTTCCACAGCACTATGCAAAGGAGACTACGCACTACACTGGAGACTGAACAATGGAGACTGCACACTAGACAGTAGACTGAACAATAATACTACAATACTACAGACTATAGCAGGTAACACCGTGAATGCTACAGACTATAGCAGGTAACACCGTGAATGCTACAGACTATAGCAGGTAACACCGTGAATGCTACAGACTAGATAACAGGTAACATAGTGAACTCTACAGACTAGATAACAGGTAACATAGTGAACTCTACAGACTAGATAACAGGTAACACAGTGAACTCTACAGACTAGACAACAGGTAACATAGTGAACTCTACAGACTAGATAACAGGTAACATAGTGAACTCTACAGACTAGATAACAGGTAACACAGTGAACTCTACAGACTAGACAACAGGTAACATAGTGAACTCGACAGACTAGATAACAGGTAACACAGTGAATGCTACAGACTAGATAACAGGTAACATAGTGAACTCTACAGACTAGATAACAGGTAACATAGTGAACTCTACAGACTAGATAACAGGTAACATAGTGAACTCTACAGACTAGATAACACAGTGAATGCTACAGACTGCTACAGACTAGATAACAGGTAACACAGTGAATGCTACAGACTAGATAACAGGTAACATAGTGAACTCTACAGACTAGATAACACAGTGAATGCTACAGACTGCTACAGACTAGATAACAGGTAACACAGTGAATGCTACAGACTAGATAACAGGTAACATAGTGAACTCTACAGACTAGATCAGGCGTGCCTGGCTTTGTATATTGGTAGAGGAGCACACAGAGCGTGCGTGCATGAGTCTCGCACAGAGTTCTACAAGCTCACAGAGTTTGTAGGGGTGCATTTCGCCTTTCCGACATGTTGCCTTTCCGACGTTGACGAACCCTATACCTAACCCTAACCCTAACCCTAACCGCACGCGGAAGCCACTAGTCGGAGTGGCGAGATGTCGGAATGGAAGGAGAACCCCAGTTTGTAGATCTGCTATTTTCAAAAGATGTTTATACATTTGAAAACTTCAAATGGGACATTCTGCATAATGAGTGCTTTTGCTTTTGATACTGTGAGTAAAGTGTATTCTTTTGTACTTTTATTCAACTACATACAAACGGCACGGCGGCCAATTCTGCATTCATTGATACATTCTGTACTCACCATAGATGTCCCTTCAACGTCCAAACATCTCCTAAATTCACCATTTCCAGTTGATAACATGCTATCCTAATTACATTTGTCTGTCTCATCATAAATCCACACGTTGTTCTCCCCGATGAGGTGAAGCTAGTGTTGCCATTTATGCGAGAGAGCAATAAGCAATCGGGTCTATGAATACTGTTATGCGCAAATGCATCGCTTAACAAGCAGATTTTCCTTGTTAATCAAAAACCTGGCAACACCAGTGTCACACACTCTCTCACTCTCTCTCTCTCTCTCTCTCTCACTCACTCACACACACACTCATGGACGTGCTGGGCCCCTAATTCAGCCTGGGCATCTCAGATGAAGAGGCCCTTAAGGCCGAGGTCCCAAATACTAACCGATGAGCGATATATTTGTATTTATACTAAGAATATACAATGACAAATATACAATAATGATAAAATACCGGAGATGATGGAAAGAAGAGTTAGGTTTTGGGTACAATAACTTACAATTTAGTAGCAGCTTAAACATGTGCAGGTAATGTGCAGAATATACAATCACTATAATCAATAGCAGCAGTGCTCAATCAAATGTGCAAGAGGAGTCGAGCATTGTGCATAGAATAGGAAATAAAATAGGAAATAAAAAAGAAGCAGTAGTAGTAGTAGTAGGACTATTATGAATGGGTGAAGTATGATGATTACATTGAAAAAAGAGTCTGCATGCAATCAGAACTTCAGCGTCAGCTAAAGTATAGAAAACAAGGGTTGGTTATTAATGATCTGAGAATGTACCTTATATAGGCTAGAACTATAGGCTATGAGGATAGGCCATTCTTAACTTATACATAGTGAAGTCATTCAATGTTTTTAATAACAACTATGTATGACCCTGTGAACATTTTGAGAGTTCAGTAAACAATAACACTTTCACTGAAACTTTTGCATGACATAATCATATAACTTAAGTAAAAAATACGATAGGATAGTATTTGATTATTATTATTGCCATACTTTAGCAGTGGTGTAAAGTAACTAATTACATTTACTGTACTCAAGTACTGTACTTACTTTATTGGAGTATATCCAATTTTCAGTACTTTTACTTCTACTCCACTACATCTCAGAGGCAAATAATGTACTTTTACTACACTACAATTATTTGAAAACTTGAGTTACTAGTTACTTTGTAGATTTTAATAATTACAAAACATACACTAACCAGTTCATTCCTATATACAGATGTGCCACTTCAAAACTTCACACGTTACTGTTCTTTCCCTGAAAGTGGCCTGAAAAGGCATGTTTTCCTCCCTGTTCTGCCCTTAAAATTGCACTGTTTTGCCCCTGAAAATAAGTTGTCACTAAACCCCCCCGTTTTTCCCTTCAACAGACACCCATATGCATGAGAACAAAAGAATATGTGTTGAGAAGGTGTCAGACTCATTATGAGGCGAAAGGTGATTTGAAGAGTTGCTCAAATTAATTAGCATCATAAAAGCAGTGATCATCAAAATAATTCAGCATTTTAAATGCCCTTCTTTGTCCCTCTTATTGCCCTGGGAATCCCCTGAAAATTTACTGTCTTGGCGATGGCAGGACATGTGAAGTTTTGAAGTGGCACATCTGTATATATATATATTGGCCAATTGAAAATGATAGCCGATCTAAAAGCTCACACTGCGTCGCAATGTGACGCATTGTGAACTTGAGCTTGTAGATCTGCTATTTTCAAAATATATATATTTTGTGAAATGGAGGATTTCTACATTGCAATATTGATACTTTTACTTAAGTACACAATTTCCACCACTGTACTAGATAACTCAACACACTAACATGCAGTTTGCAGTGTAACATTCTTCAGATAGCTAAGCAACCATTCTGAACTCTTTTGTGATAGAAAGCATTTTTTAACTTTGATTGGCAGCCTACATTCACAACGTGATGCAATCATGCGTCGCTAGTTAGTGCTTAAAAAGTTATCCATGCTTAATGATGTCGGGTAAGAAAGTCATACAGTCTTTCTGTTGTGTTTGCTTACCACATCAACATCACCTTCCTTCCTTCACATGGTAAACTGTCCTCTCTACAAGTGTGCCGAATGCTCTCTGCTCAAAGACTCTACCCCTCTCTCTGCTCAAAGACTCATGTCGTGTCGCGTGCTAAACATAGAAGATCTACATACGCATAACACGTCAAGTCAGCGACGCGTTATCAGTGGTGGAAAGTAACTAAGTACATTTACTCAAGCACTGTACTTGAGTAGAATTTTGAGGTGTTTGTACTTTACTTGAGTATTTCCGATTTCCAATTATTTTACTTCTACTCCACTACATCTCAGAGACAAATATTGTACTTTTACTCCACTACATTTATTTGAACACTTTAGTTACTTTAGACTACTTCTCAGATATAAATTATGATATAATGAAACATACATTAACCACTTTAACCCTATTTTATACATAGGCTATTTGAAAATAAATTTTGAATTCTAGACTTTTACTTGTATTTTTAAATTGTAGTATTGGTACCTTTACTTTAAAGTAAAGAATTTGAGTACTTTTACCACCACTGCGCGTTATGGGCTTGTAGATCAGCTGTAATATGATTGGGTGGAACTCCCGGGCCACGCCCACTGTAGCCGGTGATTGGGCCACTATAGGCCCGGTATTCAGATGATAGACAAGCCAGTGGGGCCAATGTGACGTCTCTCTGCTCTGATGTGGGCCGGTGCTACTCAAGGATTGGCCATTTCAGATGAGAGACAAGCCCAGTGGGCCAATGACATGAGTTATATTTATTACGTGGGCCAGTAACCTCGCGTCACCAGTCTTTCCACCTCGGAGGAAAGCCTGGTATGCGTTACTAAAAACCTGTGTGATCCGGTCTAGGCCACGCCTACAGAAATCCGTGTCGCGATCCGGTTTTGCGGTGCCGCTTTGTTTTGGTTCCCCAATTCCTATTTAAATGGAATAGAATTTCCCTGTGGGATAATACAGACGCTAAATAGTCTCCGGAAAGTACACTCACATTTATATTTAAAAAATAAGCAAAACTACGCCGCATCAAGGATTTTATTAGGACGGACCTATTTTGGGGTGAAGTCTTTCCGGACTTTGCAGTTCCGGCCGCCTGATGACGCGGATGGTGCGCCTGTTGACGTAGGGCTACTTCCGCTCCCGACCGGATCATAGACCCGAAAAGCTTTGCTTCCCAGGCTAATGGGCCAGCAGCCACAAGAAGAGGAACAAAGGCGATTACCGTAATTAACCAGTGGCCGGCGCGACCTAAAACTACCGCCTCTCTCTCTCTCTCTCTCTCTCTCTCTCTCTCTCTCTCTCTCTTTAACATTTTCACATTTGAATGAAAGAAAGAAAGACAGACAGACAGACATAATGAAATGCATTCATGCCAGGGGGGTTGTTCATGCTGGTTGTGCAACCAGTAGTAGGCGCCAGTGGACTAGATAACAAGTGACATAGTGATGACTATCACACTCATAAAGTAGTCTACTGTTACTTACGATGGACACACAACTTTTTTGCCCTTCTTGCCCTTCCCCGCGCTGGCTTCCGTCGGATCCCACTGTGTCCAGCAACACAGCAGCAACAACAGGAACAACGCTGGCTGCCTCATCGCCGTTTCCATGGTGCCTGAGAGAGAGCGAGAGAGAGAGAGAGAGAGAGAGAGAGAGAGAGAGAGAGAGAGAGAGAGAGAGAGAGTTTTTGATTGATTGAATATTTCATTAGGCAGAAATGTAAAAAAACAAAAAAACAAACAGCACCAGTACAGTTAAAACACTGTGTCTAAAACAGGGGTCTTCAACCTTTTCAGGCCAAGGACCCCCTCGCTGAGAGAGAGATGAAGCAGGGACCCCCTACTCTATATTGTATTAAATTTAGTTTCAGATTCAACTTTTTAGTTTACTTGGTACTGTTTTTTCCCCCTCTACACCTACACCTCTTTGCCAAAAATAGCCGATCTACAAGCTCACAACGCCTCGCAGCGCGAGGCGTTGTGAGCCTCACAACGCCTCGCAGCGCGAGGCATTGTGAGCTTGTAGATCTGCTATTTTTGGCTAAAGTTCTCCTCAAAAAAAGGGATGCTAGGGTTCAAGTGGTTAAGGTAAAAAAAAAAAAAATCATATCCCACAAAGATTTGGCGGACCCCCTGTAGTAACTCTGAGGACCCCCTACGGGTCCCGGACCCCCTGTTGAAGACCCCTGGTCTAAAAGGTCCGTCCAAAAAAATCTCCATTGAGGTGGTATTCAATTCATAAACATATAAAGTAGCACCAACAGTTCAATATCATCACAAAATACAGAAAAAAAAACATATGTACAGAGTCTGAAAAAAACAAGGCGGGGAGTCAAAGGAAGGGAGGGGGGGGGGTCGTCTTTCTAAGGGAGAAGTGGTACTACCTCTCCCTTTGGCCTCCTGAACGGTGAATTTTCAGGGCTGTTTTAAAGGAACCTAGCGAACTGCATTTTTTTGAGGGGTGGGGTCAGACTATTCCACACCTGGGTGGCAGCGCTGTAGAAGGAGAATAGAAGAAGGAGAGAGATGGAGACAGAGGCAGAGACGGAGACAGAGGACAAAAACAATGACAATGTCAATATACAAGCCGGAACGGCGAACCAAACGTTTTTCCACGCTGTCCAAACTCAACCCTCTATTTACACTGATCTGTGACCTTGTCAGGACGTCTCAACATTTACATTTGGGTTCTGGCCAACTGTGACTGTTGTCAACGACCTTCAGTCAGAGGTGGAAATAACTAAGTACATTGACTCCAGTACTGTACTTAGGTAAAATTTTGAGTTACATTTGCTTTACTTGAGTATTTTGATTATTATTATTTATTTTTTTATCATTTACTCTACTAAATCACAGAGGGAAATATTGTTTGTTTTACTACACTACAATTAGTTGGCATCTTTAGCTAGATACTTTGCATATTTAGATTATAAATACAAAACAGATATGAACCAATTAGGTCCTATTTTTTTACTTTGGCAATTAAAAAACAGCAATTTTGGAAAAAAGCGTGACAAATTCTGAAAAGTTAACTACTTTTAAGTACTTTTAGTTTTTGATACTGTAAGTATTTTTTTGCCAATACATTTGTAAATACTCAAGTCAATTTTGAATAAAGGCGTTTTACTTATACATTGTGGTGTTGCTCCTCTTTCTTAAGTTAAAAAATAAAACAAAAAACTGTGAGTAGGCTACCTCTTCCACCGCTTATAGCCACTGCAACCCCAGCATCCATATTCTGGGGGTAATATTTGCCAAAGAAACTGCAGATCTACAAGCTCTCTTCAGACTCCACCCCTTAGCACTTAAAGGGATAGTTCACGCAAAAAATAATTTTTTTTTCTAACGATTTTGTCACCCCATGGAGACTTGAATTCATGGAATTGTTTTAGTTTTTTTGTCACATTCCTAAGCCAATAATTTGATAACCAGCGGAGCGGTAGTCAGCAGTTCCGGTAGGAGATACCAAGGAGACTCTTTTAGGAATGCAATGCGCATATTATGCGATGCTATGTGCATATTATGCGATGCAACCTTTTTGAAAAGGCCGCAGACCCCCAGAAGAGAAGATTTGTGTTAAACATATCAAACATAATTCAAAATCTTCTAGACATTTTTTGTTCAGAAACAGCAGATGTACAAGCTCGCAGCTGTGAGCTTGTACATCTGCTGTTTTTGAATAGCCAACGTATAAATGGATCAAGTGGCTAAAATGATTGTGATGCTATATTAACAGCATCACATCACATTTTACTGGGGACCCCATAGAACCCCCCCCCCCCCCCCCCCCCCCCAAGGACCTGGATCGAAATATTTGGAGATGGGGGTCCAAGGCCAAATACATAGCATTTTGGGTGGTTCTTCACATGAAAAAGTGTGAAAAGCACTGATTATAGCAACACACTTTTGTGATTGTTAGGATTTAGAAGACATTTGTAGAATCCCCAGAAGCACAGATTTGAGTAAAACCTATACAAAATATTGATTTTGCACCCATTTTCAAGATTAAAACATAATTAAATAGCAGATCTACAAGCTCGTAGCATGGCACTCGGTACCGCGCTAGGAGTTTGTATATCTGCAATTTTTGAATAACCAAAGTATAAAATAATGTGGTTTACACGGATGCGTTTCCGTTTTTAATGGGTCAATTGTGAAATGTAAGTTGTAGCTCAGGTCTGTTTCACTGAGATTATAAGGTTGCAGTATATATAACACACAGAGAGAGACGAGCGGTGTACAGTATAAACACACAGAGAGAGAGAGAGAGAGAGAGAGAGAGAGAGAGAGAGAGAGAGAGAGAGAGAGAGAGAGAGAGAGAGAGAGAGACGAGCGGTGTACAGTAGCACCTATAGAAACATAGAGGTCATTGTTTATTAGCACAGCACTGTTCCTCCAGGCCCTACAGTAGAACACATGTTCATGAGTGAACAGACTGGCCATCACGCTGCAGGGACTCCTGACATTACTTCTACTCTATAGGAAGTAAGGACAATACTTCTACTCTACAGGAAGTAATGACATTACCTCTACTCTCCTCCATGCCGCAGGGCAGTGGTGGAAAAAGTACACATGTTTAAGTAAAAGTATCAATACTAGAATTCACAATGTGTCGCATCGCGACACATTGTGAATGTATGTTTTGTAATAATAATCAAAATCTACAAAGTAACTAGTAACTCGTTTTTAAATTATTGTAGTGGAGTAAAAGTATAATATTTACCTCTAAGATGTAGTGGAGTAGAAATAAAAGCATGAACATTGGAAGTACTCCAGTAAAGTAAAAAATACCTCAACATTGTACTCAAGTGCAGTACCTGAGTAAATGTACTTAGTTACTTTACACCACTGCCGCAGGGCCTCCTGACATTAATTCTACTCCATAGGAAGTAATGACGTTACTTCTACTCCTCCATGCCACGGGGCCTCCTGGAGATTACTTCTACTCTAGGTGAGACAACACACACAAGACAAGAGTACAGAACCAATCCATCTGACGTGGTGGACATTTACAGTTAGAGGTTTGGCCTCTACAGTATGTATGGTTATGTCTGAGCCATATAGGTTCGCCTGCCTGCAGGCAACACAATACAATTTAGGCATTTAGCAGATGCTCAACAAAGCAACGCAGAGGTGTGAAGAGTAGATACACATCTCAGTGCTCTCTGGTGGAGAGACTTGCAGACAGAGTGGCATAGTAGTAGCTACGCAGGGTTACATTTGTGAAAAATAAATAGTAGAGCAACCTTTTGTGGACAATAGGCTCTATGCACAGCAGCCATATTGGAAAGAACTTGGGCCTCTTCTTACTTCCTTCACAGGTGTTACCAATGATACTAATGAAGGCTCTGTTCCATTCTGGTCAGGGTGCTGATATTGTGCATGTTGGCTCACTAGAAACATTCCATTTTGGTTCCCAAATGGCCCCTTATGGTGGGTGTGTAACTCTGAGAGTGTACAAATGGAACCAAATGGACCGTAAGGGTCCATTTGGTTCCATTTGTACACTCTCAGAGTTATGGGGGTCCTTGAAAATAAGACAACCACTATGCCACACTAAATGGAACAGAGCCTTAATTAGTATCATTGGTAACACCTGTGAAGGAAGTAAGGAAGGGCCCCAATTCATTCCCAATATGGCTGTTGTGCATAGAGCCTATGTGGTTGAACATGACTTGCTGATATAGGTATAATTCACCCCCAAAATGACTTTTTTTTCTATGGATTAGTCACCCCGTGGAGACTTGAATTCATGGATATGTTTTTGTCGCATTCCTAAGCCAATAATTTGATGACCGGCAGCGGTTCAAAGAGTCTCCTTTGTGAGAAAAAAAAAAAACGCTTGAAAAACATTTTGTTGGTGTGAACTATCCCTTTAATGTCATGTACAACGCACTGATACTGTTCTTGCACTAATGTGTACATCATATGAACAGTATATACCAGCTGCTATGCTCATGCACCTTATCTCTAAAGCACATACTGTTTGGATGGATATCTCTGCTTTAGGGCAGAAACAAGCGAACTCCAAAATGTTCATTTTTCAGGAAATGACTAGAACAAAACAAAAAGTGGAGTTAGGTGGTTTTGTTCATCAACTCCACCCCCATTTGGTGGAATTCGCTGGTTTAGTATAAAGTTTGAGGATCCAATGGAGTTAGCTGCTTTTGTCAGAAGCGCTTTTTAATACTTTTCTTGGTTCAGTATTTCTTTTTTTACCAACACAGAGACGTAAAGGGTGTTCAATAGCAAAATTATGGGAAAAAAAATGTAAGATACCTTCTTTGATTCCTTCTTTTGTTTCCTACCCTTGGCTCACGAGACTAAGGCACCCCTAATCTGGGAGGAACATTGGCGGAAAATAGCTGATGTACAAGATTTGTAAAGATCGGCTACGATCAGCTAAATCTAACACAGCGAGAGATTTGGTGTGTAGACGGAGAAGTGGACCGAGCACATTCAAACTCAGGTCAGATTTATTATCAGCATAGCCTACAGAGGGTTCTATGGAGTCCCGTGCGAGAGACCTTATATGAATGACATTGCGCGAGGCCAGCATTGATTGATGCTAATAAGGGCACGAGTACAGGGGTTATGTAAGTGTTTAACCCAATGAGACCTGGAACGCATCTGTGTCACTTTAGATTTCTTGGGCTATTTTAGATTTTTTTTTTTTTTTTTTTTAATCGTGAACATCTGTGCAAATCTTTGAATATATATATATTTTTAAAAGCGAACTCAAATCTTTGCTTCTGGGGGAGGGTCCCTCCCTGGAACAACGTATTTGAGATGGGGGTCCGCGGCCAAATACATATCATTTTGGTTGGTCCCTCATATGAAAAAGGTTTGAGGACCACTGATGTTATAGCAAGTTTTTTTCAAAAAACGGTTAGGATTTAGAAGGCATTTGTAGAATCCCCCAGAAGCAAAGATTTGAGTTACAAATGTTTGCTTTAAAAATATATATATATTCAAAGATTTGCACACATAAAAAAATAGCAGATCTACACGTTCTAAGAGCTTGTACATCTGCTATTTTACCCCAAAGAAATCAAAAAAAAATGATACACAGACGTGTTCCCGGTCTTAAAGGGTTAATTACATTTCATTCTCCCAGCCCCAACTGACGTGCACAGTAATTACAGCCATTCAGACTGACACACCGCTAATCCCTCTATGGACAGTAGTCAAGGAAAAATGCCCCGGGGAACACACACACACACACACACACACACACACACACACACACACACACACACACACACACACACACACACACACACACACACACACACACACACACACACACACACACACACACACACACACACAGGAATGAAACGTGTTCTAATTTACCCTTCATTTAACACAGCAGATCACATATAGGAGCAGATCACAGAACGCTTAGAGAGAGAGAGGAAATAGAGAGAGAGAGAGAGAGAGAGAGAGAGAGAGAGAGAGAGAGAGAGAGAGAGAGAGAGAGAGAGAGAGAGAGAGAGAGAGAGAGAGAGAGAGAGAGAGAGAGAGAGAGAAAGAAAGAAAAACTGGAGGGGTCTCTCTGTCTGTCTGTCTGTGTCTGTGTGTGTGTGTGTGTGTGTGTGTGTGTGTGTGTGTGTGTGTGTGTGTGTGTGTGTGTGTGTGTGTGTGTCTGATTCATAGGAGCAAATCATCTCATTTTAACCTCTTGAGATATCCTTTTATAGGTGACAAATATGCGGATGAGTGGTTTTCGTATGAGTGGGGTCCGTAGACCCCCCCAAGGAGGGTCCCCAGCTGAATTAGATAATATAGCATCCAAAGCAGTTTAACCACTTAAATACATTGGCTATTTGAACAGAAAAAAAGTGTTGTGACCTTGTAAATTTGCTATTTCTTTTAAAAGAAGAAAACAAGAAAACCTTGAACGTGTTTGGAAACGTTTCAACAACTCAAATCTTGTATGAGGGTCCCTGGCACAAAGTATTGTCAGATGGGGGACCGTGGTCAAATATATATTCATTTGGGGGTCCTTGATAAGAAAATGTTTGAGAACCGCTGGTTTAGACTGGTAGGAAAAATGTACCTGCATGGCACTTTTTTTACATTCAAAACTGCTTTCTGTTTTACCTAGCAGGCACACATTTGACAAATGTAATATATCAACGCTGTTAGGCAAGACCATTTTTTTTTATATGAGGGTTAGGGTTATATATAGGCTATATGATATATGACTTTTCAGGAAATGGGAAAAAAATGAACCTGTGTTCCAATGGATTCATTATAATTAATATTTAGTCACAAGCTCTTGTTAATATTTTATATTGGTTCAATATGAATTAAAAACCAACACACAAACTTGACCACTTTCAACCTGGCAAACCTATTTTGGGCGAGTGTATGTGCGTGTGCGCAGTGGTGGAAACTAACTAAGTACATTTACTCAAGTACTGTACTTAAAGGTAGGGTAAGTGATTTGCTTTGGTTACAATAAGTGTTAAATAGCTCTATATTCTGATAGTACTCATTGCTATAGAGTGTTTGTTCAGTATTAGGAGTCTCCTTGTCTCTCCACCTCTTTATTAAATAGAAAATGCATTTCGTTTCAGTTTCAGTTTCATTTCCAATTTTATCCAACCAGGACAGAGAACTCAATCAGGATATAGATTAAACAAGTGAAATTGGAAGTGATGACACTAAGAAATGAGCAGGCAAAATTGGAACTGGAACACTATACAAATTAAGCTTAAAATGGGTACTTTCTCCTGACTGGCTGAGATTTTGACACCTACCGAAAAATGTATTTTCTGTTTATTAAAGAGCTGGAGAGACATGGAGACTCCTGCTACTGAACAAACACTCTATAGCAATGATTACTATCAGAATATAGTGCTTTAAAGAGGTGGTGCCATGGTTTTGCACTTTTTCTGTTTTTCATGTGTCTATGAGGTTGATAGAACTTCATTAAGGCTTATTTGGAGTTTTTTCCTGGAGGCTGAAACCTTGAGAGTCAAACGTGCCAATCCAAAAACAGGGGCATAGTGACATCACAGAGCCCCCAAAAAACATACCCTCCCCTTCATTATCATAACACAACAGGTGTGGGCATGAGGAGGAGGAGGGACTAGGACAGGTGGGTGGTGCTAAGGTGGTGGAGGAGGTGCTAAGGTGGAACCAGGCATACTTAATGAACTGGCGGCGTGTCCACATAAAAACATTTTTTTTAACAATTTCTGTACACCTTTTTTTTTGGAAAAAAATCCTTACATAATAATAATACCTTATGATCAGGTTTTAGGGTTGAAAAATATCATGGCACTCCTTTTAACAAAATACTTTTTGTTTTAACCTAAAAATATCACTTACCCTACCTTTAAGTACAATTTTGAGGTATTTGTACTTTACTTGAGTATTTCCAATTTCCAGTACTTTTACTTCTACTCCACTACATCTCAGAGGCAAATATTGTACTTTTACTCCACTACATTTATTTGAAAACTTTAGTTACTAGTTACTTTTCAGATATAAATTATGACATAACGAAACATACATTAACCACTTTAACCCTATTTTATACATAGGGTATTTGAAAATAGCCGATCTACAAGCTCACAACACGTCGCATTGCGACGCGTTGTGAGCTTGTAGATCTGCTATTTTCAAATATTTAGTACTTTTACTTTTGGTACTTTAAGTACATTTTGATGTACTTGATTTACTTGTAACAGAATCTGTTTTATATTGCAGTATTAGTATTAAGTAAAGAATTTGAGTACTTTTTCCACATGTGCGTGTGTGCGCGTGCGTGCGTGTGTGTGTGCGTGCGTGCGTGCGTGCGTGCGTGCGTGCGTGCGTGCGTGCGTGTGTGTGTGCGCGCGTGTGAGAGAGAGAGAGAAAACACGCGTCATAGTCATGTTTTGGGCTTTCACAAAATGTCAATTTTAAAACAAAGTAGGCCAGCATAGTGTAAGAGTGTAGAATGATTTATGAGCCAACAAGCTAATGGCTTTGAAAACAACAGCCGTGCATTTATTCACATAACACCACTGTTATTTGGACAACACAGCTCATTGGTCAGCAGCCTCTGACCAATAGGCTCTATGCACAGCAGCCATAGTATCACTTCCTTCACGTGTTACCAATGATACTAATGAAGGCTCTGTTCCATTTAGTGTAGCACAGTGGTTTCCACGACCCCCTTAACTCTGAGAGTGTACCTTACGGGTCCATTTGGTTCCATTTGTACACTCTCAGAGTTACACACCTGTAAGGGGCCATTTGGAAGCCCATGAGGGTCCCTGGCCCCCAACTTTAGACCCACTGGTGTAACAGAGTGTTTCCAGTGAGCCAACATGCACAATATCAGCACCCTGACTCTGTTTGACCAGAATGGAACAGAGCCTTCATTAGTATCATTGGTAACACCTGTGAATGTCTTCATAATATGGCTGCTGTGAATAGAGCCTATCAAAATGGTACACAGCGAATCGTTGCTGTCGAGCCTAAACCTAGTATCTCCATATTCCAACTTTCTATGGATTTGTGTAAATGTATGTCCTACTTCATTATACAAGAGTGTCACACGTAAGTAGTGAAAATGGCCGCTGTATAAGTGCCTGTATCCAAAGAGCCATATGCATCTCTCTCACACACACACACACACACACACACACACACACACACACACACACACACACACACACACACACACACACACACACACACACACACACACACACCACCCGTGGTGGAAAGTAACTAAGTACAAAATTAAGTACTGTACTTAAGTACAATTTTGAATTACATTTTATTAGTACTTAGTATTTCCAATTTGCAATACTTTTACTTATACTCCACTACATGATCTTGTAGATCTGCTATTTTAAAACATTAGTACTTTTACTTTAGGTACTTTAAGTATATTTTGACGCCAATACTTTTGTACTTTTACTCAAGTAACATTTTGAACACAGGCCATGTACTTGTAACAGTATGTTTTATATTGTGGTATTGCTACTTTTACTTGAGTAAAATATCTGAGTACTTCTTCGACCACGCACACGCACACGCACACGCACACGCACACGCACACACACACGCTCATGCAAAAACACACACACACACACACACACACACACACACACACACACACACGCACGCATGCGAACGCACACGCACACGCACACACACACACACACACACACACACACACACACACACACACACACACACACACACACAGAGAACAGAGGAAACCATGCAAGGCACCAATCTGCGCGTGGGGAGCAGTCAAGGGGTTGAAGGGTCTTGCTCAAGGACACATGGACACTAACTCATGGGGGGAGGGGAGCTGCATGCATGGGGAGCAATACAGTACAGGGGACCTTCAGATTCCCCAGGGGACGCTCTCTATACCTCCTGATGAGCCCCGGCCCAGTCAGCTGTGCTGAGGCTATGCCATTAGTTGAAACGGCTTCAATTAAATGAAGGATGAGCTCGCAATGGGGTTGACGGTCACTCATTCACGTTCAATTCAAGCATCCCACGTGGTGACCGACTGCCAGGGAAGCCAATCGGAGAAGAGAGGGGGTGGGGGGTGGGTATACTGTTAAATAGCTCTTTATTCTAATAGTACACATTGCTATAGAGTGTTTGTTCGGTAACAGGAGTCTCCATGTCTCTCCAGCTCTGTATTAAACAGAACATGCATTTTCAGGTCAGGATACCAATTTTATCCAATCAGGATAGAGAACTCAGTCAGCATACAGATTAAACAAGTGAAATTGGAAGTGATGACCAAAAGAAATGAGCAGACACAATTCGTCACCTTGCTAAACTAATGGCCTAAGTCATTTTTTGAGGAAAATGATATTTTTGCCTAAGTCAGCTCCTCATGACACTGGCCACCTCTGGTAAAATCGCCCATGTCCTAATTGAAAAGGATCATGCTGTTCACTCCCCTTTTAGTATAATGGCCTAACTCCCTTGTGGCTTAGGCCAAAATAGGCCTTTTTTTGGCCTAAGTCACATGGTTTTGTGACTTAAGCCAAATTATTTACTGATTTAGGCCATTTTGTAATTATTTTTTTATTTGCCTAAGTCAGATATAATCCTATTTAAACCTATTTAAATCTCTTATGTTATATAATGTTAAATGACAGACCAACACAGACAGTGTTATTTCTATTTAAATAGTCATAATTTGTTATAAACATTTTCGGTGAAATGATTAAGAAATATCTAGGGTTGTCCGATATTGGCTTTTTTACCGATAACCGATATACCGATATTGTCCAACTCTTAATTACCGATACCGATATCAACCGATACCGATATATGCGGGGATTATTGTGATTAGGGTAAGCTCAAATTTCATATCACACACACCATATACAGTAAGAACTCCTGTAACTTATTTATAAAGCAAAAAAAAAAAAAAAAAAAAAAAAAAATTTTTTTTTTTTCAAAAACCGATACCGATATTTTTATGCTAATATCGGCCGATAATATCGGGAGGCCGATAAAATCGGACATCCCTAGAAATATCATATAGTTTTGTTTTGGATCAGTTTTTTTATTTTTCCTGAAAAACTTTTAAAAAATGACTTAGGTCATTAGTTTAGCAAGGCGACGAATTGGAACTGGATCACTATCAAAATGAAGCTGATTAATGGGTACTCTCTCCTGATTGGCTGAAATGTTGTCACCTACCTGGATGTATTTTTAGCGGCGCTAGCCGCTCTATACCTTTAGGTATAGAGCGGATATTAGCCCTCTATACCTGGCTTTTGCGTCAACGTTCTGATTGGTCAGGCTCGCCAAGGTTCTGATTGGTCAGGTCCGTCAACGTTCTGATTGGTCAGGCTCGCCAAGGTTCTGATTGGTCAGGTCCGTCAACGTTCTGATTGGTCAGGCTCGCCAAGGTTCTGATTGGTCAGGTCCGTCAACGTTCTGATTGGTCAGGCTCGCCAAGGTTCTGATTGGTCAGGTCCGTCAACGTTCTGATTGGTCAGGTCCGTCAACGTTCTGATTGGTCAGGTCCGTCAACGTTCTGATTGGTCAGGTCCGTCAACGTTCTGATTGGTCACTATTCATGACATCACTATGTTACTATTCATGACATCACTATGATGTCATGAATATAGAATTAGATGTCTATATAAACAATGACTAAATCATTGTGTCACTATGACAAAATATATCAAAGGCGCCGCTACCTTCACACAGGTGTGATTTTTTGTTTACTAAAGAGCTGGAGAGACAGGGCGACTCCTGTTACTGAACAAACACTCTATAGCAATGATTACTATCATAATTTAGAGCTTTAACCTTTTAACATAAAGCTTTTTTGTTTTAACCCAAAAATATCACTTACCCTACCTTTAAAATGTACAGTTGAGACACTCTTCTCCTGAGTGATATCGGAATATGCAGAGTATATACAGAGCAGCATAATATGAACTCTAGTCAATGAAGAACAAGGTAACATAGTGACATAAGTAAAGTGTGCAGAGAGAACAAATGTTGTGTCTTGGGCCTTGGACGAATTCAAACATGAACTGAGGTATTGTAGCCGACCTCATCATGAATGTTGACTTATCGAGCGTCATCGTGATTGATTGTGAGCAGTTGACAACTGAATGGACGACTGGACCTGAGCCAACACCCACACGGCACAGAGCACATGTACAACGCTGTTGCCGGGCAGACGCCTCATATCTCTCCAAGTAGCTATTGGCTATTAACAAATAGCAGACATACAAGCTCATAGACACAACAGACATATTGGAAAGAAATTGGGCCTCTTCTTACTTCCTTCACAGGTGTTACCAATGATACTAATGGAGGCTCTGTTCCATTCTGGTCAGGGTGCTGATATCGTGCATGTTGCCTCACCAGAAACACTCCATTTTGGTTCCCAAATGGCCCCTTATGGTGGGTGTGTAACTCTGAGAGTGTACAAATGGAACCAAATGGACCCGTACGGGTCCATTTGGTTCCATTTGTACACTCTCAGAGTTATGGGGGTCCTTGAAAATAAGACAACCACTATGCCACACTAAATGGAACAGAACCTTAATTAGTATTATTGGTAACACCTGTGAAGGAAGTAAGGAAGGGGCCCAATTCCTTCCCAATATGGCTGCTGTGCATAGAGCCTATTGACCTGTATTTGCACACGGCCATTGACCATCAGCATGTGCACGAAACGCGGACGCCCGTTTTTCACTTTACCCAAATGTGAGCCGTTTAATAGCCTTTTTCCGCACCTCTGTTTAACTATACGGACAGATTTTTCGGCCGTTACTGCCCATGAAAATAGCAGATCTACAAGCTCACGGCTCGCATTGGCCATGTTCCCTATTTTAAAATGTTATAAAAAAAAATAACACAAAAGGAACTGTTTTGGACGTGAAATGTTTCCACCAACACCAACGATCATAGCCTACTCATTATCTACACCAGGGGTCTTCAACGTTTTCAGGTCAGGGACCCCCTAGCTGAGAGAGAGATGACGCAGGGACCCCCTACTCTATATTGTATAAAATTGTGTTTCAGATTAAAGTTTTTTTTTACTTAGTCTACACTTTTTTCCCTCTACACCTAAAAAAATGCCAAAAAAATAGTCGATCTACAAGCTCTCAACGCCTCGCAGTGCGAGGCGTTGAGAGCTTGTAGATCTGCTATTTTCGGCTAATGTTCCCCTCAGAAAATAAATTCTAGGGTTCAAGTGGTTAATGTAAAAAAAACTAAATCCTATCACACAAAGATTTGGCGGACCCCCTATAGTGGGTCCCGGACCCCCTGTTGAAGACCCCTGATCTACACATTCATCATGCATGTGTGCGGTTCTTGAAATAAAAGGAGTGAGCTGTTTACTGACAATAATTATGATGTTACTGATTATCACATCATATAAATAAGTAAGCATGTAGCTACTAATGACTCCATGTTGGTTTTTGTATAATTAATCAATAACCCACACTTGATTGTTCTGATAATTGGGTCTTATTTGCAGTGCTCCTCATTGCTTTAATGAGAAGCACACTAGTTGATGCTCAACATGTGGGCGGGGGACGATTGGCGGGCTGTGAGGATATTGCAAGTGGGCCCCCAAATAACTGCCAAAATACTAAGATGTTAGTGATAATATAACATTAATATTTTAAAAAACAAAGTCATGGTATATTTTTCTTTAAAAGCGGCACTATGCAATTTTGATGTAATGAATACAATGTCATTGTGTCCAATCTGCATGGTGGAGTATGTTAATACAATATAACTTATACAATCTTAGCATGTTAATACAATTTATTATACGGCTTGGTTGAATGCTTGATTCTGATTGGTCAATCGCTGAATTCAGCTGTGTATTATTTCTGGATGATGACCGATGAGCTCAATAACAGACCGCTGTGTAATCAGAGATTCAGAGCACCTGCTTAGAGCAACCTGTCTAATCAAAGACTCAGAGCACATGCTTACATCAACCTGTCTAATCAAAGACTCAGAGCACCTGCTCATATCAACCTGCGCTGCTTGATTTCATGCTGTATCCAACATGTAAACACACGCACCATGTCATTTACAACTAAACGTTGCTCTCAAGATTTTTTTTGAAAACATTTGAAGCGAGAAACAGACAATGCAGTAACCAAACATGTATTCTATTTTATCAACACTTCCTTGTTTTCCGAGGTGTCCGCCCAGCACAACTCTTACGAGGAAATACTTTGTTTTGTTGTTACTTTTGGGTCAATTAATTTATTAAGTAGCCGTGTAATAAATGGGATAATTGACGGGTAGACGTCATTATTGATAAATAAATCCCTTCAGGGTGTTCATGGACCTCCGCTGCGCGTCGGTGCCTAATCACCCTGTCTGGATTCTTTTTTATCAATAATGACCGTCTACCCGTCAATTATCCCGTGCATAATGACCGATGAGCTCAATAACAGACAGCTGTCTAATCAAAAACTCAGAGCACCTGCTGCCTGCTTGAATTTTATGCTGTATCCAACATGACAGCCATGTAAACAAACACAGCATGACATTTACAACTAACAAAAATGTATTCTATTTTATCAACACTTCCTTGTTTTCCGAAGCGACCATATCCGCCGAACACAACACTTATGGAATACTCTCATTGCCGTAAGCAAGGAAATACTTTGTTTTGTTGTTACTTTTGGGTCAATTTATTAATGCATTTATAAAGTACCCATGTAATAAGGGGGATAATTGACGGGTAGACGGTCATTATTTGTAAATACATCCCTTCAGGGTGATTATGGACCTCCGCTACGCGTCTGTGCCTAATCACCCTGTCGGGATATATTCATCAATAAAGACCGGCTACCCGTCAATTATCCCTTGCATAATGACCGATAAGCTAAACAACAGACCGCTGTCTAATCAAAAACTCAGAGCACCTGCTGCCTGCTTGAATTCCATGCTGTATCCAACATGACAGCCATGTAAACAAACACACCATGTCATTTACAACTAAACATTGCTCTCAAGAATGTTTTTGAAAACATTTGAAGCAAGAAATAGACAATGCAGTAACCAAAAATGTATTCTATTTTATCAACACTTCCTTGTTTTCCGAGGCGACCGTGTCAGCCGAGCGTAACATTTATGGAATACTCTCATTGCCGTAAGTAAGGAAATACTTTGTTTTGTTGTAACCTTTGGGTCAATTTATTAATGTATTTATTAAGTAGCCGTTTAATAAGGGGCATAATTGACGGGTAGCCGGTTATTATTGATAAATAAATCCCTTCAGGGTGATTATGGACCTCTGCTACGTGTCTGTGGCTAATCACCCTATCGGGATATATTCATCAATAATGACTGGCTACCCGTCAATTATCCCTTGCATAATGACCGATGAGCTCAACAACAGACGGCTGTCTAATCAAAAACTCAGAGCACCTGCTGCCTGCTTGAATGTCATGCTGTATCCAACATGACAGCCATGTAAACAAACACGCCATGTCATTTACAACTAAACGTTGCTCTCAAGAATGTTTTTGAAAACATTTGAAGCGAGAAATAGACAATGTATTCCGTTTGATCAGCACTTCCTTGTTTTCCAAGGCGACGTGTTGGGCCGGACGGACGGCCAGTGCAACACTTATGGAATACTTTCATTACTGTAATCAAGGTAATACTTTGTTTTGTTGTTACTTTTGGGTCAATTTAATAATTTATTTAATAAGTGGCCGTGTAATAAGCGGGTTAATTGTCATCGGGTGGTAATTGTTTAGAAATAACCCCCTTCAGGATGATTAAACACCTTGGCTTCGCCTCTAACTTATACAATCTGTATGGTAGAGTATGTTAATACAATGTAACTTTGACAGTATTTTGTCTCTCTGCTCTTCTATTGAGACATCCAGATTGTGTCAAAGGTCATGTCTCACCTAGATACAGGATCTGACATGAATTTTGACCTGATGGTCAAGATTCAATTTATCCCCTGAGCAAACAGGTAGGCTCTATAGGCTCTACTCACAGCAGCCATATTATGAAGACATTCACAGGTGTTACCAATGATACTAATGAAGGCTCTGTTCCATTTAGTCTAGCACAGTGGTTTCCACGACCCCCATAACTCTGAGAGTGTACAAATGGAACCAAATGGACCCGTAAGGGTCCATTTGGTTCCATTTGTACACTCTCAGAGTTACACACCTGTAAGGGGCCATTTGGAAGCCCATGAGGGTCCCTGGACCCCAACTGTAGACCCACTGGTGTTTCCAGTGGGCCAACATGCACAATATCAGCACCCTGACTCTGTTTGACCAGAATGGAACAGAGCCTTCATTAGTATCATTGGTAACACCTGTGAATGTCTTCATAATATGGCTGCTGTGAATAGAGCCTATTAGCTCAATGGTAGAAAAATGTCAGCAAGTTCAAATCCGGGGTAGAAGAGGAACGTTATAACATAGCGCAGCTTTAAAGAATATGTGTTAGTTCCATTGATCCAAGCCAGAACACAATCAATTGATCGATCATGAAAATAAACATGCTCTGAAAATGCACACGGCCCACCCATATGAGCACTTAACACGGTAGATGAAAGGCTACCGAGTTAAGTGGGCCTTGATCCAGAAAAGCTTGAAAACCACTGGTTCTCAAACATTTTCATATCAAGGACCCCTATTGTATGTATTGTACATATTATTGTATGTTGTTAAAATGTTTCAAATATATTACAATATGTGACGCTGTGAGCACGGCTATTTGAAAATAGCCAATCTACAAGCTCACAATGCGTCGCAATGCGACGCATTGTGAGCTTGTAGATCTGCTATTTTCTAAAGATTTGTATACATTTTATATTTGAAACATTCTGCATGAGTACTTTCAACTTTTGGTACTTTAAGTACATTTTGATACCAATACGTTTGTACTTTTACTAAAGTGAATTTTGAATTCCAGACGTTTATTGTAACAGAGTATTTCTACATTGCAGTATTGATACTTTTACTTAAAGTAAAAATAAATTGTACTTTTTCCACCACTGATTACTGTGTGCCAGCGTGGACAGCTATGGAAGGGTTAATGAAAGGTGAGTCGCTCATTATTGATAAATAACCTCAGACGGGGTGATTAATCACTCCAAAGGGGGTTATTTCTCACCACTGACTGGCTCCCACGGTTCATTAACCCGTTTATTGCGCGGCTGCTTGAGACAGAAATCAATGAGTTGACACAAAAACAAAACAACACAACGATTTTAGGGATTTAGAACGGATTCCATTGCTTAACCACTTCTAGGCTTGTTAAGCTGGGCCTGAGTCGCACGGCTCTAGGGCTGTCACGATTATGACATTTCGCTCGACGATTAATTGTCGCTAAAATAATTGCAATGAACGATTCAATTGGTGCGTTTCCGTCGTTGAACATTGGAACAATATGAATGAAACATTACATTTCTGTTTGTCTTTCAGGATTCGTAAACACAATGGCACTCATTTATCAGTGGAGTGTACAAACCAGCTTATATTTGAGCCCAGGAATAGGCTCTATTCACAGCAGCCATATTATGAAGAAATTCACAGGTGTTGCTCAATGGCTCAATGGAAACACTCTGCTACACCAGTGGGTCTACTATTGGGGTCCAGGGACCCTCATGGGCTTCCAAAATGGCCCCTTGCGGGTGTGTAACTCTGAGAAGTTACTCTCAGAGTTATGGGGGTCGTGGAAACCACTGTGCTACACTAAATGGAACAGAGCCTTCATTACTATCATTGGTAACACCTGTGAAGGAAGTGATAATATGGCTGCTGTGCATAGAGCCTATTAGCTTACACCCACGTCCACGTGACATTTATCAAGCAGGTGTACCCTGTCAATTCTAGCGTGAGATTTGTCTGCTGTTGATAAATGTGAAATAAAGCATGCAGTCCTGGGTCTCCCTCCCGTGGTCCGGGGTAGAGAGCCGTGACACACCATTTATGAGAGATAGATAACCTTGGGCTGTCATCATAATTTGAGTGTTTATGGAGTGTATGCATGCATAAACATGGGGGGCTGGTTATCTCCCTTCTCCCGCTGCGGTCCCGTGGCTAAAATATCACTTGCGCTGGTCAGTGGGCAGACTTCACTCGACATGAAAATAACAGCGGCGCTAAGTCCTCTCGCACATATGTGTATTCATATGTCTTAACAGAGCCAGTAAAGCACTGTTTTAAATGGCTGGATGATTAAGAAGCTAACTTGTAACATTGTAAACATGTTACATTGTTTTTAATTGCGTGATTTTAATTGCTTCAGTTGTACACTTGGAAATATCCTACCGAATTCATATGACACATCGCCGATGCATGCCTTTACAGAATATGTTCTCTTTGTCAAGCACCTGCAACCCTAAGGCACATTCTATCAGGGTGTACTGTATACCGAAGGCCAAGTGGCCATGACCCTAAAATGACACAATTCCAGGCCTGGTTCTAGGTTATATCCAAAGTTGTTATTTTATGTCAAACGTGTAATCATAGTGCATCATCATAGATTATTCAAAGCTTTACTGTAGAAATGGCATTCTGACCACCAAGCCCCTTTACTCGGTGTATTTCCAATCAGACCTGCTTTGACGAGACTTGAAGTGAACCGCGGTTCGGGAAGACAGAACCGCAATTCGGAACCAAGGACGTCTCTGGACCGAGGTTTCCCGGTTAGGTCCAAAACCGTTACACATTTAGCTATACAATGACACTATATGCATTTGTTTACTTGGCTGACGTATTGACAACGTTACAAATCCAAAGTCTGCATTGATTTTATTTTATCCATTTCATTTTAGACCCGACTGGATCTGGATCTTCAAATACTAATCTCAACAGGAAGTTATCATTTTTATTTATGAATGAATAAAGGAATACATGAATTCATGAATACATACAGATTCATAAATACATAATTAATAAATAAACAATGCTGTGTTGAGTTTTACATTGTTATATGGAATCTGCTTTGTCTGCCTGAGCTTTCAGTGTCCCCTGTCAAGTCAATTAGGAGACTATTTTGGGATATCAACTTATCTTATCTCACAAATATATAATAAGGTAACGACACAACCCAATCCTCTACCAAAGTGTCAGTGAGCTTTAAGTGAAAAAATGAAACGAAGAATACACAGATGCGAACAAACATTCGGACAGGAATGTAGAAAGATAACTGGGTTATCTCCCCTCAGCATGTCATGTCTTGTTTTCAATTTCAAGTGAGATCTCATCTCAGCCCCACATCTGTGTTATGACAAGGTTTTAGATTAGGTTAGATTGGAATGGATTGGATTGGAGCTGTTAGATTTGAAATTCACATCAGCTACAGTATTAGAAGCTGCGTGTCTTCTGTCTGAAGGACACACCAGCAGAATGCATCTCACAATGTAATCTGTCAGTGGCAAGCAGTGGTGGAAAAAGTACTAAATGTTTTTACTTAAGTAAAAATATCAATACTGCTATGTAAACATACTCTGTTACAAGTAAAAGTCAAGAATTCTAAATTTACTTGAGTAAAAGTACAAAAGTATTGGTATCACAATGTATTTAAAGTACCAAAAGTAGAAAGTACTCAATGTGCAGAAAGTCCCATTTCACAAGTTTTCAAAAGTATAAAAAATAATTTGAAAATAGCAGATCTACAAGCTCACAATGCGTCCCATCGCAAAGCATTGTGAGCTTGTAGATCGGCTATATTCAAATAGCCGAAATATAGCGAAGTGAGGGCTGAAGTGAGTAATTTGTTTTGTAATAATGATATAAATCTACAAAGTAACTAGTAACTAAAGTTTTCAAATAATTGTAGTGGAGTAAAAGTACAATATTTGCCTCTGATGTGTAGAGGAGTAGAAGTAAAAGTACAAACATTATTTAAATACTCCAGTAAAGTAAAATTACCTCGAAATTATGCTTAAGTACAGTACTTAAGTAAATGTACTTAGTTACTTTACACCACTGGGGCGGCCATAGCTGAATGGTTAGTGAGCCTGCCTAGGAAGCCAGAGGCCCTGGTTGCCCCAGGTTCGATTCCAGGCCAGGTCGGAATATGTGTCGATGAAATGAAATTTGTCCCTGAGCAAGACTCTTAACCCCTAATTGCTCACAGGTTCTCATTGGAAACAAGACCGCAAGGACTTTCATGAACGACCTGTTAAAAGGAATTATCCTTACTGGTGGCAAGACACACAACTACCCCATTGGCCAGTCAAAGCAGATTAAAAACATGGCAGGCTAGTCAGCAACACAGCTGCAGCTTAAAACATGAATAATGGGTGTATTTAGGTGTGCCCCGAGCAGTGGGTGTGCCAATGTGCAAGCATAACAAAAAATATTAAATCCAATTCCACATCAAGGATTCACAATGCCACAAAACAGTCACAGCTGCTCCGATGTGCACCGTTGCAGGGCGGCTACTTGAGTTGACAGACATTCAATTCATAGCAGAATCAGAATCGGCTCTATCGTCAAATCAGTGCTTTACAAGCAGTGGTGGAAAAAGTACTCAAATTCTTTACTTAAGTATAAGTGCCAACACTGCAATATAGAAATACTCTTTTACAAGTAAAAGTCCAGAATTCAAAATTCACTTGAGTAAAAGTACCAAAGTATTGGCATCACAATGTACTTAAAGTACCAAAAGTAAAAGTGCTAAATATTTGAAAATAGCAGATCTACAAGCTCACAACGCGTCGCATCGCGACGCGTTGTGATCTTGTAGATCGGCTATTTTCAAATAGCCTATGTATAAAATAGGGTTAAAGTGGTTAATGTATGTTGCATTATATCATGATTTATATCTGAAGAGTAACTAGTAACTAAAGTTTTCAAATAAATGTAGTGGAGTAAAAGTACAATATTTGCCTCTGAGATGTAGTGGAGTAGAAGTAAAAGTATTGGAAATTGGAAATACTCAAGTAAAGTAGAAGTACCTCAAAATCGTACTTAAGTACAGTACTTGAGTAAATGTACCTAGTTACTTTCCACCACTGTTCAATTGATAGCAGAATCAGAATCGGCTCTTATTGTCAAATCAGTGGTTTACAAGATGCAAAGAAGTGTGTGAAATGTGCTTCATCACGTTTCAGAAGGTATCAACATTATAACCGAGCAGAGACAATCGCGAGCGCGAGTGTGATCACTCACGCACAGGCTATAAACATACAGATAACAATGACATGCTATAAACATACAGATAACAATGACACACTATAAAGATACAGTAAACAACTAGAAAAAGTGCTCCTCGGAGCACAGGTCTCCGCCAGGCCAGGTACGTTATTGTGGCCTCCTGGTGGCGCTATAATAGGCCAATGTGAAAATTCTTAGGCCTTTCACGGCAATCAGACACTGTATTCATGATTTGAGGCATTGTGCAGAATGTGTTTTGCTAAATTAGACCTGCTGGTGGCGCTATAACAGGCCCTTGTGAAAGATTTGGGGCAGAGGTTCTGAATTGGCATCCAAGGAGTGTGTGTGCACAGTTTCGGAGCGACCGGGCCAACGGTGCCGGAGATTAGCTGGTACCACATGGACAGGACGGACGGACACACGGACAGGGGGTAAAACTTACTCTCTCGCCATGCCTTTCGGCCTGGCGGAGACAATGACATGCTATAAACATAGCTTCACGTGGAGTGTGCACTGTCCGGTTTTAGGGATGGCCTGTTTGTCTGCTGTTTATATCCCATACCCCGGAGGGACTGTGACTATACCGTTGCTATGGAAACGGCAGTCGGCAGGAAAAGGTATTCTGTTGAAAGCGGCTGATGACAGTTGCAACTCCCAGTGTCGTGAATCACTGGTTGTCACTGTTTGCACTTTGCTTAACAACCCACATCATTAATGTGATTAGCTGCATCTGTGTTGCTTACAACACTGTGTTCTATAAGGTCAGCCTTATGCAGCTGTGCTGCTTACATCACTGTGTACTATAAGGTCAGCCTTAAGCTGTTTCTTGCATCACTGTGTACCATAAGGTCAGCCTTATGCAGCTGTATTACCTACATCACTGTGTACTATACGGTCAGCTTTATGCAGCTGTGCTGCCTACATCACTGTGTACTATAAGGTCAGCATTATGCAGCTGTGTTGCTTACATCACTGTGTAATATAAGGTAAGGCCTTATGCAGCTGTGTTGCTTACATCACTGTGTAATATAAGGTCAGCCTTATGCAGCTGTGTTGCTTACATAACTGTGTACTATAAGGTCAGCCTTATGCAGCTGTGTTGCTTACATCACTGTGTACTATAAGGTCAGCCTTAAGCAGCTGTGTTGCCTACATCACTGTGTACTATAAGGTCTGCCTTATGCAACTGTGTTGCCTACATCACTGTGTACTATAAGGTCTGCCTTATGCAGCTGTACTACCTACATCACTGTGTACTATAAGGTCAGCTTTATGCAGATGTGTTTCTTACATCACTGTGTACTATAAAGTCAGCCTTATGCAGCTGTGTTGCCGACATCACTGTGTACTATAAGGTCTGCCTTATGCAAATGTGCTGCCTACATCACTGTGTACTATAAGGTCTGCCTTATGCAGCTGTACTACCTACATCACTGTGTACTATAAGGTCAGCTTTATGCAGATGTGTTTCTTACATCACTGTGTACTATAAAGTTAGCCTTATGCAGCTGTGTTGCCTACATCACTGTGTACTATAAGGTCTGCCTTATGCAGCTGTACTACCTACATCACTGTGTACTATAAGGTCAGCTTTATGCAGATGTGTTTCTTACATCACTGTGTACTATAAAGTCAGCCTTATGCAGCTGTGTTGCCGACATCACTGTGTACTATAAGGTCTGCCTTATGCAACTGTGTTGCCTACATCACTGTGTACTATAAGGTCTGCCTTATGCAGCTGTACTACCTACATCACTGTGTACTATAAGGTCAGCTTTATGCAGATGTGTTTCTTACATCACTGTGTACTATAAAGTCAGCCTTATGCAGCTGTGTTGCCGACATCACTGTGTACTATAAGGTCAGCCTTATGCAGCTGTGTTGCCTACATCACTGTGTACTATAAGGTCTGCCTTTTGCAGCTGTACTACCTACATCACTATGTACTATAAGGTCAGCTTTATGCAGATGTGTTTCTTACATCACTGTGTACTATAAGGTCAGCCTTATGCAGCTGTGTTGCCTATATCACTGTATACTATATGGTCTGCCTTATGCAGCTGTGTTGCCTACATCACTGTATACTATAAGGTCTGCCTTATGCAGCTGTACTACCTACATCACTATGTACTATAAGGTCAGCTTTATGCAGATGTGTTTCTTACATCACTGTGTACTATAAGGTCAGCCTTATGCAGCTGTGCTGCCTACATCACTGTATACCATAAGGTCAGCCTTATGCAGCTGTGCTGCTTACATCACTTTGTACTATAAGGTCAGCCTTATGCAGCTGTGTTGCTTACACCACCTTATGCAGCCTGCCATGAGTTTTACCCTGCTGTAGTTTTTAACCTGAACAGGAAAACAAACAAATAAACAAAATCAGCCTATAGGGTTTGATAAATGCTGACGTTTTTATCAAAACATTTAGAATGTTTTAACTATCAGCTGTAGTATTGTGGATACGAGGCTCTCACACATGTTGCCCATATTTGTTTTTTGGCGAGGGGCAATGGGGCCCAATGTGTTATTTAACCTTGGCAGATGACACATCCCCTGAGAAACAAACCTCCGCTCTCCACGGTCACGTAAGCGCTTGGAAACGACCCAGCTATTACAACTGTCTCTAGTCTGGTGGAATTCAAAACAATAGCAGATATACAGATATACTTGTATATCTGCTATTTTTGAATAAAAACTGTTACTTTTCAGGATTTAAAAAAAAAGTAGCCGATCCACAAGCTAACTTGTGTCTTATCTGCATATGAAGAGGTTTCTTCCCGACAGCAACGATAATCACATGGCCCAGACAGGGATAACAGATGTAATGTGGTTGATTTGAATCCAAAAATGCACCTTCAACACGTGTGTGGGTTGTCTTGCGTATGACGTGCTGTCCAGTTCATTTAATGTGATCAAAGAGATGACACCTGGCTATACCTATATATATATATATATATATATATATATATATATATATATATATATATATATATATATATATATATATATATATATATATATATATATATATATATGCATGCCCCATTCATACACTGAATTACTACCAGTGACTTAGCAGTTTGACTCACTGGCTCACACACTCTCTGTGTGTGTGTGTGTGTGTGTGTGTGTGTGTGTATGTATGTGTGTGTGTGTGTGTGTGTGTGTGTGTGTGTGTGTGTGTGTGTGTGTGTGTGTGTGTGTGTGTGTGTGTGTGTGTCTCTGTGGCTTTTCTCTCTCTCTCTCTCTCTCTCTCTCTCTCTGCTCCCCTCTCTCTCCCCCTCTCTCTCCCTCTCTCTCTCTCTCTCTCTCTCTCTCTGCTCCCCCTCTCTCTCTGCTCCCCTCTCCCTCTCCCTCTCCCTCCCTCCCTCCCTCCCTCCCTCCCTCCCTCTCTCTCTCTCTCTCTCTCTCTCTCTCTCTCTCTCTCTCTCTCTCTCTCTCTCTCTCTCTCTCTCTCTCTCTCTCTCTCTCTCTCTCTCTCTCTCTCTCTCTCTCTCTCTCTCTCTCTCTCTCTCTCTCTCTCTCTCTCTCTCTCTCTCTCTCTCTCTCTCTCTCTCTCTCTCCCTCCCCCCCTCTCTGTCAGACGAGGTGAATGATGATGAGTTAGTGTCTACCTCTCGGCAGACAGTGCATCATCACCAGCATGTATTTACTCCTTGGATGGAGAGCCCCTCATCTCATGCTGCTTAGGATAGTCGCTATTTTTGGCAACCGCTCCCCCCAGAACACGGATGCTGCATGGGGTTCAAAGTGGTTAACCACTAACTAGCTATAAGAGGGTCTGTCTGTCTGTCTGTGTGTCTGGCTGTCGATCTGCTATTTTCAAACATTTTAGTACTTTTGCTTTTGGTACTTTACATTACATTACATTACATTACATTACATTACATTACATTACTTTACATTAATGTAATAATGTAATGTAATGGTACTTTACAGTAAGTACATTTGATACCAATACTTGTATACTTTTACTCAAGTACATTTTGAATTCCGGACTTTTACTTGTAACAGAGTATTTCTAAATTGCAGTATTGATACTTTTACTTTAGTAAAACGTTTGAGTACTTTTCCCACCACTGGCTACTGTAGATTTATTGTGGACACTGTCATTAGTACACATGTTTTGTATCACATACATTCTATGCATTTTTAAATAATGTATTTAACTTCTACCTTTGTGTTACATACTGCAAGTCATTGGAGCTCGGATTGCCCGGATCTGGGCACGGATGGCGTCATCGGCTAGACTCTGCCCGTCAATCAATCAGTCAACTGTCAGTCAGTCGACTGTCAGCCAGTTATCAAATCAATCAATCTTTCTTGCCAGAGTGAAATTCTTTGCTCTCAGCTCCCAATGTTGCAGCTAAAGGAGTAGTTCGCCCAATAAATGACTTATTTTCTATCAATTACACACCCCATGAAGCATTGAATTAAAGGAGATTTTTTTTTTGTCACATTCCTGAGCCAATAATTTGATGATCGTTGGAAAGATGCTAATGTATCCAGTAGGAGACTCAAAGGAGACTCTTTGAGTCTCCTACCGGACCGGTCATCAAATGATTGGCTTCGAAATGAGACAAAAACTAAAAAATATCCATGAATTCAAGGCTTCATGTGTAATTGATAGAAAATAAGTCATTTTTTGGGAGAACTAGTAAAAAAGAGAAACAAGAATCAAATAATAGAACAAATAATGTTTTTTTGTTTGTTATAAAATCAGTGCCATTTGCATGGTTAAAATGGATGGATTTATTTTGGTTCATATACAGTATGTATATAAAAGAGCATGCAGTATAAATACTCGGTCTGTATTATGTACTGTATGGTTAAAAGGCAATAATAGAGTGGCAGGGCTTAGTTCTTATTCAGCGGTCTGATGGTTGCTAGGTAAAAGAAAACTGTTTTATATGGCAGTGATTGGTGGACGAATCAGGCTGAAACCGTGGCCAAATAATGGAGTCATACATCATGTCTGACGGGCAGTAACCTCCCACCGGTATCTCCATACAACTTTTTGTGTTTCTTCATAAATTAACTCCCTACCATAGACTGTATAAAATAGATGGACAACGTGATGCTCCCAGACTGTACATGAAGCCATTTTTTCAACGATTTCAAATCCGCCATCTTTAATATATACCAAAAAGCAACTGGAAATCAATCGCTAAATGAATGCTATTTGTTGGGTAGTTTGTCAATCAAATAATCCCGCCCCTCCTAGAGCATTTATCGTACATTTTAAGATAAATGGGACCAAAACGCATTTCATGATGATTGAAAGAAGACTTTGAACAAGCAACTGGAAGCATATAGTATTTATGAGGTAATAAGGGTTTATTAAGGTAATAAAATCAAGTCTAAAGCACTCACAGAGTGCCGTACTATGAGCTTGTAGATCTGCTATTTTTGAAAAACGTGAAAATGTTTGCACATTTTTGAATATATATATTTTTAAAGCGAACATTTGTAACTCAAAGTTTTGCTTCATGGGGGTCCCTGGAACAAAACATTTTGAGATGGGGGTCCGCAGCCAAATACATAATCTAAAAATGTTTTCTAAATCCTAACATATATGTTGCTATATCAGTGGTGCTCCAACTTTTTCCATGTCAAGGACCCCCAAAATGATATGTATTTGGCAGAGGACCCCCCATCTCAAAATATGTTGTTCCAGGGACCCCCCAGAAACACAGATCGGACTTGTTGGAAATGTTTGCTTTAAAACATGTATATACGGTATATTCAAAGATTAGCAAAAAATAAATCCATGTTTTTTCTAAAAAATACCTTCAGGAATAGCCAGGTCTTTTCTATACACAAATCATAATAATAATAATAATCTTATACTTCTTGAAATTTAAACCTTTAACAACTTAAACCCCATACTCTGTTGACCCAATTCCCACAAATAGCCAATCAAGCACGGCTTTTTTGCCTATTGTTACTGTAGCCCCAACATAGCAGAGAAATGTATGATGCTTTATAATCTATCTATGACAGTGGTTCTCAAAATGTTCAGGCCGTGACGCCCTAAAATAATCTTTTTTTTGTTTTAACTGGGGACCCTCTAAAATAATCCTATTTGAACTGGGGACCCCCAGTTCCACAAACACATATTGTGATCTACGACCTATGCTCACAACACCTCTTTCTCAGGTAATATTTGACAATTTGGCCAATATTTGACACATTTTCATGTTATAATTTAGTTTGTTGATCACTTTTGACGCAATAAAAAAAACATTTTAGAGGTCTTAAAAAGGCCTTATAAGTCCTCAAATTGTAACTTTAGGAATGTGCAGACACCCTGTATACACTTATACTGTATGTTGGTTTGTTTACTATGTTTACTATTGAGTGAGAAAACAATGTTGCACTTCAAGCAAATCACCACTAGCCTGGTAAACCCTCCCTCAGGAAATCTAATTTCCATTTGATTCCAGGAGTGAGTCTGGCATGAACGCCCATTCTGCAATATTGGCTGTGGGCTGGAGTTGGGCGGGAGTAAAACCGTTGACTGACAACCCCTTCAGCCAATGATCGTTGTTCCCCTTCAGCCAATTGCAGTGCATTTTGACCACCTCCAGAGCTAATGTGACGCAACGGGACTTTTGAGATGGCCATGCCCAAAATAGGTTGCCTTATTCGGATACATGTGTATCACTGCCCGCCCCTGCCGATTCTCAGATTATTATTTTTTTAAATAGGCTCTGTCATGATTAATTGACCACATATATGAAGTTAAACAACTCATTTTTTTCCAAACGATATCTTAAAAGTAAATTCCGTGCCTCAAAAAAGAAGTTTGAGAGCGTTTTAAAGCCGAAAATAAGAAGTGAAGGCACTCGCACAAACAACAATGGCTGCCGTTCGTCTTTTGTCGGCTGCACTCAGGCTGCACTCGGCTTCATTCGGGCTCACTCGAACTCGCCACCTGATTGGCCAAGTGTCGCTGTCAATCACAGAACGATGAGTGACGACGCTGATAGGCTCGTTTTTTTGGTAATGCGCTAGAAACGCCCATGCAAGCCTTCATGCCAGACTCACTCCTGGAATCAAATGGAAATGAGATTTCCGGAGGGAGGGTTTACCAGGCTAAATCCCCCCCCCCATGTTTTTATCATTTGGTGACCGCCCCTGGGAGTCCCGACCCACAGTTTGAGAACCACTGATCTATGACATATCTATGACGTGTGACTCCAAATCTTGGCAAGGTTTTCAGCCCCATCCGAGCCCTTTTGACAATAGGCTCTATGCACAACAGCCATATTATCACTTCCTTCACAGGTGTTACCAATGAAACTAATGAAGGCTCTGTTCCATTTAGTGTAGCACAGTGGTTTCCACGACCCCCATAACTCTGAGAGTGTACAAATGGAACCAAATGGACCCTTACGGGTCCATATGGTTACATTTGTACACTCTCAGAGTTACACACCTGTAAGGGGCCATTTGGAAGCCCATGAGGGTCCCTGGACCCCAACTTTAGACCCACTGGTGTAACAGAGTGTTTCCAGTGAGCCAACATGCACAATATCAGCACCCTGACTCTGTTTGCCCATGAATGGAACAGAGCCTTCATTAGTATCATTGGTAACACCTGTGAATGTCTTCATAATATGGCTGCTGTGAATAGAGCCTATTAAAGGAAAATATTTAAAATAATATATAACGTGTACTTCTGTGGCCTATACTATACTGTCAGTATGTGCACAAGAAATGAGGTGCTGGTCGGTCCAGTGGTTTGTGACATTAGACAGACAGACAGACAGACAGACAGACAGACAGACAGTGGTGTAGTAGCAACTAATTGCATTTACTCAAGTACTGTACTTAAGTACAATTTTGAGGTATTTTCACTTTCCTATTTTCAGTACTTTTACTTCTACTCCACTACATCTCACAGGCAAACATTGGACGTGTTACTCCACTGCAAATATTTGAACACTTTAGTTATACAGGTTACTTTGTAGTTTTGGATTATTAGTATTACAAAACATACATTAACCACTTCAGCCCTACTTAAACTTTGGCTATTTGAAAATAGCAGATCTACAAGCTCACAACGCTCAAAATAACCATTTTCAAAATATTTTTATGAATGTTAGACATTATACATATTTTTTTACTTTTACTTTTGGTAGGCTACTTTAAGCATATTTTGATGCCAATACTTTTGTACGTTTACCCAAGTAAATGTTTATATTGCCAGACTTTTACTTGTAACAGAGTGTTTCTACATTGCAGTATCGATACTTCTACTTAAGTAAAAGAATGTGAGTACTTTTCCCACCACTAACAGAATCCCCTCTGAGCGACCATGCCGAATCGAATTTCAGCAGTGGTGGAAAAAGTACTCAAATGTTTTACTTAAGTAAAAGTATCAATAATGCAATGTAGAAGTAGGCTACTCTGTTACAAGTCCAGAATGAAAAATGTACTTGAGTAAAAGTACAAAAGTATTGGTATCAAAATGTATTTAAAGTACCAAAAGTAGAAGTACTCAAATGTTTGAAAATAGCAGATCTACAAGTCGTTGTGAGCTTGTAGATCGGCTATTTTCAAATAGCCCAGGTATAAAATAGGGCTAAATGTATGTTTTATAATGGAATCATTTATATCTGCAAAGTAACTAGTAAAGTGTTCACATAATTATAGTGGAGTAAAAGTATAATAATTCCGTTTGAAATGTAGTGGAGTAAAAGTAGAAGTGCTGTAAATTGAAAATACTCCAGGAAAGTAAAAAATACCTCAAAATTGTACTTAAGTACAGTACTTGAGTAAATGCTTAGTTACTTTACACCAGCGCTGGCATCAGGGATGAAAGGTTTGTGTGTGTGTGTGGATGAGTAAACATGATCAAACACTTCATAGTTCACTGTCAGTTTGCCATAGTTTATGTCTGCACGCACCGGGGAGCGTGACCTGGAACAAACCTTATGAAAAGCACCGGCAAACAACGTCGCATCAAAGCTATTCATATAGTGGATGTCTGATTCATATAAACGTTGTGTTCACCATCAAAAATCTACTTAAAATGAAAATACATAAAAAGGTGTTGCTTTAATGGTGTGCAGTGTTGGAAGAAGTACTCAGATATTTTACTTGAGTAAAACTATCAATACCTCATTGTAGAAATACTACCAAAAGTAAAAGCGCTAAAATGTTTGAAAATAGCCTACTGTAGGTATAAAATAGGGCTAAGTGGTTAAAGTATGTTTTATAATATAATAATATATATCTGCAAAGTAACTATTAACTAAAGTTTTCAAATAATTGTAGTGGAGTAAAAGTACAATATTTGCCTCTGAGATGTAGTGGAGTAAAAGTAAAAGTATTGGAAATTGAAAATACTCCAGTAAAGTAAAAATACCTCAGAATTGGACTGACACTGACGGTGTGTAACATTCTCATTCTGTGTGGATGAACTCATGACACAAACAACCGTTTACAAAATACATATTTTGGGGCAAACTAATGGCATGAACAAAACACTCCTGTTGTGCACGGACACACATGTGCTTCATACTATTAGAGTTATATCATCACTGTCAAGCAGAAACCTCTTGTCTCCATGTTTTACATTTTGTTTAAAAAAATAAATAATAATAATAACCCTCAATGCAAGTTGATGGGTTTTTGCCGAACTTAAAGGTAGAGTAAGTTATTTTCTTTGGTCAAAATAAGTGTTAAATAGCTCTATATTCTGAGAGTACTCATTGCTATAGAGTTTTTGTTCAGTAATAGGAGTCTCCTTGACTCTCCAGCTCTTTATAAAACAGAAAATGCATTTTCGTTTCAGTTTCAGTTTCATTTCCAATTTTATCCAATCAGGATAGAGAACTCAATCAGGATATAGCTTAAACAAGTGAAATTGGAAGTGATGACACAAAGAAATGAGCAGGCAAAATTGGAACTGGAACACTATAAAAATGAAGCTTAAAAATGGGTACTTTCTCCTGATTGGCTGAGATTTTGACACCTACCGGAAAATGTATTTTCTGTTTATTAAAGAGCTGGAGAGACGGGGAGACTTATGTTACTGAACAAACACTCTATAGCAATGATTACTATCAGAATATAGTGCTTTAACCTTTTAACAAAATACTTTTTGTTTTAACCAAAAAATATCACTTACCCTACCATTAACACTTGATTTTCTTACCTTAATAAACATTGTCATAAACACTATATGCTTCCAGTCGCTAGATTAAAGTCTTCTTTCAATCACCATGAGATGCGTTTTGGTAAATTATGGTCCCATTTATCTTAAAATTGGATAAGGATAAGACGCGATATGATGCGATATAGAAATATGGCGGATTTGAAATAGCTGACAAATAGGCTTTATTTATGGTCTGTAGAGTGTATGGGCGTAACGCTGCCCATTCTTTTTACAGTCTATGATTGACACCAACGTTGGAGCCAATAGATTAGGCTGATTAGCGTTTGAGACGATATAAGCGTTGCGCAATAGAGCGTTGGAAATGCGGAGGTCTTTGCAATACCAGATTCCACCACCAGGACAAGGGAGCCTCAACAATCCTGGGGGCTTCGTTCATACCATAGACTGTAAAAAAAGAATGGACAAAGCCACGCCAATGGTTTCTATAGACCGCAAATGGCGCCGATTGTTCAGGAATTTCAAATCCGCCATCTTTCTATATCGCGTCATATCCTGCACAATGCAACCAGAGACCAGTATTGGTTGGGTAGCTTGTCAATCAAGAAACTACAGGCCATTCATATGAACTGTCACTTGAACTCACTTCCGACACATTGTGAGCTTGTAGATCTGCTATCTTCAAAATATTTTCATACATTTGAAAACTTCTTTTGAAAATAGACATTCTGCATAATGAGTACTTTCTACTTTTTTCTACATTGCAGTATTGATACTTTTACTTAAGTAAAACAAATGAGTACTTTTTACACCACTGGTTCCATGTTAACTCTGAGAGTGTACAAATGGAACCAAAAATGGTTCCATTTGTACACTCTCAGAGTTAAATTCACACCAGGATTTTGACTGTGTGTTCATAAGCCTGTGACAACATCGATCCAATCTCGGGTCATTAACAACCGTCTGCAAAGCGCTGTGGATTAAACCATTTATAACTAAAGCCCACTCCAGACTGTGAGAGAGGACCCCCCTCTGGTTCATCTATATACCTACACTGCAAAATGCTCAGTGTGAGAATGGACCCTGGACCCTGCCATGGTGTGTCTTATACGGTCGGTATTAGCTAAGAGTTAAACGGCCGTCCTTGCTTTGAGTGTGTGGGTTTTGCTGCTCTCCTGGCAGGGCAGTGAATCAGGTGGCCCGGGCGTACACACATGCTTTATTACAGAGAGAGAGAGAGAGAGAGACACACACACACACACACACACACACACACACACACACACACACACACACACACACACACACACACACACACACACACACACACACACACACACACACACACACACACAGAGAGAGTGAGAGAGGCAGAGACAGAGACCGAGACAGAGAGACAGACAAACAGAGAGAGAGAGACAGAAGACACACACACACACACACACACACACACACACACACACACACACACACACACACACACACACACACACACACACACACACACACACACACACACACACACACACACACACACACACACACACACACACACAGAGAGAGAGAGAGAGAGTGAGATAGGCAGAGACAGAGAGACAGACACACAAAGAGAGAGAGAGACAGAAGACACACACACACACACACACACACACACACACACACACACACACACACACAGAGAGAGAGAGAGTGAGAGAGGCAGAGACAGAGAGACAGACAAACAGAGAGAGAGAGACAGAAGACACACGCACACACACACACACACACACACACACACACACACACACACACACACACACACACACACACACACAGTGTGACAGACACACACAGAGAGAGAGAGAGAGAGACAGAGAAAGAGAAACAGAGAGAGAGAAGGGGGGGGCGAGAGTCAGAGAAAGGTAAAATGAGGCAGAGAGAGCGATAGGGAGATGGATGTAGAGGCACGAGTCACACTGCAGCATTAGACTACAATGTTAACACTGTGATGACACAGCACACACACACACACACACACACACACACACACACACACACACACACACACACACACACACACACACACACACACACAGGGTCCTGGATGCAGCCTGCTACACTGCAGCAGCAACTCCACTAATAATCCACAGGCATTAACGACCTCATGTGCAATCAATCACGCACAGGGACCCGCACAACTGCAGGCTGTCATGCAACATCCACACACACACACACACACACACACACACACACACACACACACACACCTGGGCAGCCACGGTCATATCATGATTCTTTCTAGGATTACGACATTGTCCCGGAGTGTGAGGTAACACGCCACACACACACACACACACACACACACACACACACACACACACACACACACACACACACACACACACACACACACACACACACACACACACACACACACAGTATTTGACTATTGTTACCGCAGAGAGAGAGAGAGAGAGAGAGAGAGAGAGAGAGAGAGAGAGAGAGAGACAGAGAGACAGACAGAGAGAGAGAGACAGACAGAGAGAGAGAGAGAGAGAGAGGATGGTATCCTACCTCAGCTTGGACCGTCGGCTCAGCACTCGCACTGCATAACGGTGGGGAATTTGTCGCTTTTCCTCACACACACTCCTCCACTCCGGTGCCGGCGTGTGTGTGTGCGTGTGTGTGTGTATATCTATCCTCCTCAATGTGCCCCCGTGCCGTCACCACTACCAACAACGCTTGCCTCAAGTGCTTGTTTATGTGTGCGTGCGCGCGTATGTGTGAGAGCGTGTGAGTCGGTGCGCGTATGTGTGAGAGCGCGTGTGAGCGTATGTGTGTGTGTTCTCTCGATCCTTTTTCATCCAATACCAAGTTGTTCTCAGTTCTGCCTGCCTACAGTACACAGCGCAGCATCATTCTCTGAGAGAGGGACAGAGAGGGAGTGAGAGGGGGGAATTAGAATGAGAGAGGGGGGGGGGGGGGTGAGAGGGAGGGAGAGGGAGGGGGCTATTGATTCATCGTAAAGGGTAAGGGGGGGCTCCCTGTCTTCTCCTCCTTTCAAAGTGTGTATAATTGGACGTGTGCGGCTCCTTCACACACACACACACACACACACACACACACACACACACACACACACACACACACACACACACACACACCCTCTGGAGCATGCAAGGACTGATGAGTGCCGACAGAACTGCCCTTCAGCAACCCCTATGTGAACACCCTACTCAGTGGTGTAACTAAGTACATTTACTTAAGTGCTGTACTTAAGTACAATTCTGAGGTGTTTGTACTTTACTGGAGTATTTCCAATTTCCAATGCTTTGACTTCTACTCCATCTCGGAGGCAAATGTTGTACTTTTACTCCATTACAATTATTTGAAAACTTTAGTTACTAGTTACTTTTCAGATATAAATTATGATATTATGAAACAGACTTTAACCACTTTAGCCCTATATTTTATACCTAGGCTATTTGAAAATAGGCGATCTACAAGCTCACCACGTCGCGATGCGACGCGTTGTGAGCTTGTAGATCTGCTATTTTCAAACATGTTAGTTCTTTTACTTTTGGTACTTTAAGTACATTTTGATGCCAATACTTTTGTACTTTCAATCAAGTACATTTAGAAATCTGGACTTTTAGTTGTAACAGAGTCTTTTTATATTACAGTAGTGACACACCCCATGGGGGTGCCGACACATCTTTTACTTAAGTAAAAGTATCAATACCACATTATAAAAATACACTGTTACAAGTAAAAGGCTTGTGTTCAAGATGTTACTTGAGTAAAAGTACAAAAATGATTGGCATCGAAATATACTTAACGTACCAAAGGTAAAAGTGCTAAAATGTTTGAAAATAGCCGATCTACAAGCTCACAACGCGATGCGACGTGTTGTGAGCTTGAAGATCGGCTATTTTTCAAATAGCCTAGGTATAGAATAGGGCTGAAGTGGTTAATGTGTGTTCTATAATGTAATCATTTATATCCGCAAAGTAACTAGTAACTAAAGTTTTCAAATAATTGTAGTGGAGTAAAAGTACAATATTTGCCCCTGAGATGTAGTGGAGTAGAAGTAAAAGTATTGGAAATTGGAAATACTCAAGTAAAGTACAAATACCTCAAAATTGTACTTAAGTACAGTACTTGAGTACATGTACTTGGTTACTTTACACCACTGTCCCCACACCATGAGAGTGAAGTGACAATGTAAGGACTTTTAAGACCTCAAAAAAGACCATTACTGCATCAAAGGTAAACAACAAAACTGTACTATAAAAAGCTCACAGCGCCTCGCAACGCGAGGCGTTGTGAGCTTTTTAGATCTTTTAGATCTTTTAGAGCTTGTAGATCTGCTATTTTCACAGTATTTATCTGTGGAACCGAGTCAAACTAAATGTAATGCCTCAACTCCTACATTCCAAGTGATTGTCAGGGAGGGGGGAATTACACCGTCCCACATCCTACTCCCCTAATTCAATTTGACTGCAGAAGCTGAAGGCGATTGGTTTCTGTATGCAATCCTATACCTCGAGGGAAGAGCAGTTGAGTAAAGTAACTAAGTACATTTACTCAAGCACTGTACTTAAGTACAATTTTGAGGTCTTTTTACTGGAGTATTTCCGATTGTCTATACTTTTACTTCTACTCCACTACATCTTAGAGGCACATATTGTAATTTTACTCCACTACAATTATTTGAAAACTTTAGTTACTTTGCAGATATAAATATACACATTATAAAACATACATTAACCGCTTTAGCCCTATGTTATACCTACTGTAGGCTATTTGAAAAAATGAAAAAAAAGTGAAAAAATCGCTTCAAAACTGATCGAGAAAGTCAATCCAAAAAGATTTTTGGGCAGAATTTCCTCTTTTGTCAACAAAACTCAACAAGATTCTAGCTTGGAGCCCTCATTCAATGCCACTTTGTCTTTGACTATGCTTGCACCTCTTGGTTCTCCTCAACATCTCAATTGTCACTTAAAACTAAGCTTCAGACCTCCCAAAACAAACGGATTCGACTACTTCTTGGCCTAAAGCCCATGACCCACCTAATTCCAACACACTTTGCTAGTCTGGGATGGCTCAGGATAGAAGACAGGGTTAAGCAAATACAAATGGGATTGGTATTTAATCTATTAACTCACTGAGTGCCAGATTTTTTTTTTTTTTTTAACGTTTGGCAATTCTGGCACTCAATTTTACTACCTATGAGTATGTAAAAGAACAGAAACAAATAAACAAAAAATATTTCTATATTATGTTGTCCCAGTGCCAGAGTTTTTTTCACAGAAAACAAAAAGTGCTCAGGAAGCGAGATACAGCCTTTTTCATTTCTAAGTTAAACAAGGAGTGGATGGAGCTGCTAATCTTCAGATGATGATATCTTGGGTTCTGGACATGTTTAAAAAAATAATAATAATAATAATAATTCATTTTTTTACTATTTTTTCAAAAACACGTCAAACACGTCATTGGCACGTTGAGCCATAGCGGTAAAAACACATGAAACACGTTAATGGCACTCAATGAGTTAAGATCTGAACATTTTTGCAAATCTTTGAATATTCGTCGGTGTCCAGGACGAACCAGCTAACTCCATTTTCATCTTTTTTTGTTTCCATAAATCAACGCTATTGAACACCCTTTAGGTCTGTGTAAAAAATCAAAACATTTGAACCAATGAAAAGTATTAAAAAGCGCCTCTGACGAAAACTCCCAACTCCATTGGATCCTCAAACTGTCCGTCAAAAACAAACAACTCCCCCCTCTCCTCTGCAGCACTGCCTTTTAACAGCATGAGCAGAGCGCGCTGCGCAGTGAACGAGGAGGAGGAACACGTAAACAAACTCGTTGTGATGTTGTGATGCATTGTGAGCTTGGAGATCCATTGTTAGCTTTTGAGAATTTGTACCCTTTTGAAACCTCTCCCTCAGCAGCGAGTGGAGCTATTGTTGTTTGGACACCTAACTCCACTTCAGCTTGATTTCTGCTCGTCTGAAACTACTAACTCCACTTGCGCTGGGTAAAGTGTTGATTTACCCGCGATTTGGGTACAGTGTTGATAATATAATGACACATGCAAGTATCTGACAATATATAAAGTCACTATACCAACTTTGATGAGGCAGTATTGCTTTGTTTTTAAATATAAGGTTTTCTTAATTTCCTGAAAAACGTATATTTAGTTTTTTCGTTTCCTGAACAATGAGCGTTTTGGAGTTAGCAGTTTTGCGCTGGACAGCAGAGATATATATATTTTTAAAGCAAACATTTTAATTCAAATCTTTGCTTCTGGGGGGATTCTACAAATGTCTTCTTGTTTTTTGAAAAAAGTTATGTTGCTATAATATCAGTGGTCCTCAAACCTTTTTCATGTCAATGACCCCCAAAAGTATATGTATTTGGCCGCAGACCCCCATCTCAAAATTGTTCCAGGGACCCCCCCAGAAGCAAAGATTTGAGTTAAAAATGTTTGCACACATTTTCATTTTTTTCCCAAAAATAGCAGATCTACAAGCTCGTAGCGCGGCACTAGAGCTTGTAGATCTGCTATTTGTGAATAGCCAAAGAAATCTAAAATGACACAGATGACACATGACACATTCATACTACACATGTAGTAGAATGACACATTCCACTACTCTGCCACCAAAATGCCCTGACACCATCCATTAAAACATGTAAATCACTGGTTTCTTTCAAAACTGACCTGACAAAGAATCTACCAGGGGAGGAGAGGTACATGCTATAGGCAGGCCCATAGAAAGGAGGTGACATTCACTGCTGACATTTTCCTTTTTCTCCTACTACATACAGTAGGTTGACCAGTTTCACTTTCAAAAGCTTTGCATCATGCATGTCACACACACACAGAATGTGATTGCGTTTTGTTGAAGTTTGTTCATATAGAGTCTTAATCCACAAATCCACCATTTAACTTCCACAATCCACAATATCATAGGGTGACCATATTCTGAATTCCCAAATAGAGGACACTTCACGCATGCACGCATGAAGCGGTTTATTTTTCACGTTTATTTTCCGGTTTTGTGACTTTTTTGGGGGTGTTTTGTGACCTTTAATTCGGTTAATTCGGTACAAAAAATGTACTCCATGAAGTGTAGAGCAGGGGTCTTCAACCTTTTCAGGTCAAGGACCCCCTAGCTGAGATAGAGATGAAGCAGGGACCCCCTCTATATTGTATAAAATTGTGTTTCAGAATTTATTTATTTTTTGGTTTACTTGGTCTGCTCTTTTTTCCCTCTACACCTATACCTCTTTGCCAAAAATAGCAGATTTACAAGCTCACAACGCCTCGCAGCGCGAGGCGTTGTGAGCTTGCAGATCGGCTATTTTTGGCTAAAGTGCTCCTGAGAAAAAGGGATGCTAGGGTTCAAGTGGTTAAGGTAAAAAAAAAAATCATATCACACAAAGATTTGGCGGACCCCCTGTAGTAACTCTGAGGACCCCCTAAGGGTCCCGGACCCCCTGTTGAAGACCCCTGCTGGTGTAGAGGTTTTTTCTTTTTCTTTTTTCTTCATCCCAAAAGTGGGGGGATATCCCTGAGTCGCTGATAACTGAGTATGTTCAGACCCCCCCCCCCCCCCCCCCAAAGTCACTGGCCACCTACTGTATACTGTTATATTTGTTGATGTTGCATTATCGTGTTTTTTTAATGCTATGTTGGTACCTTGAGAACCAGTGCATTACACACTCTAGGGCTAAACGATGAGCAAGCAGTTTCACATTGAACCCACATGAACCCTACATTCTGGGGCCATCGTTCATGGAAAAAAAATAGCCGATCTACAAGCTCACTATACTCGAGCTGTTTTCAGTGTAGAGATTGCGGGTAGATGGAAAACAGGAGAGGGCCTAGTATAGACCTCTGGGGTACTCCAGTCAACAATGTGTTGACTGGAGGGAGGGAGGCAGGCAGGCAGGCAGGCACGCAGGCAGACAGACAGACGGACAGACAGTGTATTCCGTTTGACTTTATTTTAAGTACATAATGTTTTCCATGAGAGGGCGCTGAAAAGACCCAAACAAATGTAAACTGGACACATCCTACCAGTACGGTTTCAAACAAATAAAATACATTCAAACACTTCATTGCCGTGCGATGTGTTGAAGCTTATCGATCTGATCTTTTCACCATTGCAAAAATAATACTTATTGGGCAACCCGCTGGCCTAGCAGTCCAGGCGCATGCCACCCAGGCTCTGCATGACAGTGCCTCGCGTGTTCGATTCCCGTTCCCGACGGCCTTTGCTGCATGTCTCTCCCTGTTTCCTGTCTATCTCCTGTACTATCAATAAGATATATATTTAAAAAAATATATAGTTCATTAATCAATCAATACAGTTTATTTTATGAACACATTTAGACATGTAGGGAAGCCAGGGTTAATGTGATTAACATACTTTTTAATTATATTTTTTATGAATTAAATATTTGAATTAGTTAAATTATGATATTGTCAAACTACAATAATTGTTAGCGGAGTATAAAAAGTAGACTATGTGCCTCTGAGATGTAGTGGAGTAGAAGCATTAAAAAAATGAAAATACTACTAAGCATATTACTGTATGCATGGGTCTTCAACAGGGGGTTCCTAGAGTGCTCAGAGTTGGGGGGGGGGGGCACCTTTTTTTACATTTTTTTTACATTAACCACTTGAAATCTAGAATCCCTATTCTGATGGGAACATTGGCCGAAAATAGCCGATCTACAAGCTCACAACGCCTCGCAGCTTGTAGATCGGCAGAGTACAGAGAGAGTACAGAGAGAAAGGTCAAGTTTACTTAGTACTGAGGGTTGAAAGACGGGGTGCCGTGATTCCCCCCCCTCCCTACAAACATAATCATCAGGTATTATGGTTATACTAGGAGGAAGATTTTTTTCAAAAAAAGTATACAGAAATTGTTAAAATTATGTTTTTATGTGGACACGCCTCCAGTTCATTAAGTATACCTGGTTCTCACCTTAGCACCTCCTCCACCACCTTAGCACCACCCACCTGTCCTAGTCCCTCCTCCTCCTCATGCCCACACCTGTTTTGTTATGATAATGAGGGGGAGGGTATGTTTATACTATGACACTAAAGCGCTGTTTCTCTATTGGCACGTTTGACCCTCAAGGTTTCAGCCTCCAGGTAGAAACTCAAAATAGTCAGAGAAGACATAAAACACCATAAAAACACCACCAGGGGGCTTAATGAAGTTCTATCAACCTCATAGACACATGAAAAACAGAAAAAAGTGCAAAAACATGGCACCACCTCTTTAAGTGGTGAAATGTGTGAAAATACACATTGACATGATTCCAACATATTAATAGAAAAGATAAGTAAAAAAAACTAAAAAACAAACATGAATTTACACAATAGTGCTGTCAAACAAGTCTATTGCGCCATCTATGAAAGACGTCTAATCTGCAACATTATCCAACATAGGTATCGTGGGGCTTCATCTCTCTCTCCGCTAAGGGGTTTGGCCTGTCTGCTGCACTGACTGACAGACTGAAGTCTAATTTATACTCCATCGCACAACAGTGTCACGCGCCAAAAATAGCCGCCCTGGTTGACAGTGTGTGGCGTGCATGGCCTCCCGTTGAGCATGAATGAGGCTTTACCGCTAGAATCCTGTATGGTTGACTGGAGTCCCTAAGGGCTTACTAGTGTGTTTTCTTTCCTTTTTTTTTTTTGCTCTACAATAAATATCTTGACACGTTTGTGGGCTTCTAGGTCCGCGATGTTCTGCGAGAGTTTTTTCCCATATGATGGGGTTTTATGGTTAAAGGGATAGTTCACCCCCATAATGACTTTTTCATTTCATAGATAGATATATTCATGGATATGTTTTTGCTTTTGTCGCATTCCCAAGCCAATAATTTGATGACCGGCAGTGGGTTCCGGTATAGGAGGCACAAAGAGTCTCCTTTGTGTCTCCTACCGGAACCGCTGCCTACCGGTCCGCTGGTCACGAAATTATTGGCTTAGGAATGCGACAAAAACTAAAAAAATAATTCAAGTCACCATGGGATGACTAATCGTTTTTTTTGGGTAACAAAACCGGAAAATGATGTGTTTTCAAAGAGTAGCGCTTTGGTGCAGAAAACGTAAAATTACGTGTTATCATTCTTTTTTTTCCACAAGGGGGGGGCTAGCGCAGCACTGGAATCCCCCATGAACACTCTAAGAAGTAAGGGACAGATGGATCACCGTGCCCAAAAAATCTGTCTCCCATCCGCTTCCATTCTATCTCCTTAACTTTTTACAGTGGGCAGAACGAGTCATTCTCGATGCGCGATCGCACCGCAATGGTGACTCGCATGAGACATGTTGTTGTTCCAGGCTTTAGCCAGGACCATCCATTGCTGTGTACGCATGCATTGTTTACGTGCGTGTGCTCGCCGTGGATTCCACAGCTCTAAACAGCGCAGCGTTGCAGACGGTGAGATTTCTGGCACCGAACGTAATCTGTTATTATAAAATTCTGGCACCCAATGTGATAATAGCCACAGTGTTTGCACGGAACGGGCGTTTAATACGCAAAATGGTGTCAGACCCCGCGGCGGGTACTAGGTAGTGGGCGGCTATTTGCGGTAGGGCTACTATTTGGACACGGTACACATTTACATGAGTACTGTACTTGGGTAAATCTTTTGGAGTATTTGTATATTTTTTTTAAGCCGATGACTTTCACTCCACTACATATTTAATAGAAACATTGTACTTTTGACTCCACTACCTTTCTAAGAAAGGACTCTTGGGACCGAAACGTACACAGTGAACCATTTAAACCCCATTTCAAATATACTCAAAGCACAATTATTTGACATCTTTAGTTACAAGTCACTTTGTAGATTCAGATCATCTAAGTTGGGGTACCTGTTCAGTCAAGTACAATACAGTGGTGTAAAGTAACTAAGTACATTTACTCAAGTACTGTACACCTTTGAGGATTTTTTTTTACTCAAAATATACTGGAGTATTTCCCATTTCCAACACTTTTACTCCATCTACATATACGCCGATCTACAAGCTCACAATGCGCCGCGATGGGACACATTGCGAGCTTGCAGATCGACTATTTTCAAATGGTCGGAATTTTTATAGGGCTTAAGTGGTTAATGCATGTCTTATTATAATAATCAAAATCTACAAAGTAACTAAAGTGTTCAAATAAGTGTAATAGAGTAAAAGTATAATGTCTCTGAGATGTAGTGGAGTAGAGGTAAAAGTACAGAAAATTGGAAATACGCCAGTAAAGTAAAAATACCTCAAAATTGTACTTAAGTACAGCACTTGAGTAAATGTACTTAGTTACTTTACACCACTGGAACTGAGACAGCATATTTTCTGCAAGCACATGGCAGAAAGTGACAAGCTTCCACCCACCCACACTGAGACATGGTTTCTCAGTCCATGGGGTCCATCAATACCACTTCAGTTTAACCACTTCGACCCTCTATACGTAAGACAGACCCGAAGCTGCACTGTACTTCAAATCTACACCAAATCTCTGCGCCACAAATAGCAGATCCACAGGCTCACAGCGAGACACGATGTGAGCTTGTAGATCTGCTATTTTTGCCGAATGTCTCCCCCCACATTAGGGATGTTGGGATTCAAGTTATTGTAAATCTGAATGGACACTGATATTCTCTCAAGTTTTCCTCGTGCAATACTGTGAAAGATTTACATATTTACGTGCCGTAATAAAATATATATGTAAACAATGAAATAAACAATGCAATTGTTTTTTTTATTCTATTTTAGCAAAATAAATATAACTTATTCAAGCCAGGATGTTCTCATGAAATGTAATGAAACCATTGTGTTTGAGAAACACTGTCCTAAGTAAGAGCCCATGAGAAACACTGTCCTAAGTAAGAGCCCATGCAGGCCACAGAGTGTGGAGTCAGGCACACCTCGCTCAGCAGGAGTTCCTTGGCCCATTAAAGATTGGCTATTACAAGGACCTGCGGCCTGTTTCACGAAACCTAGATGGGCTCTATTCACAGCAGCCATATTATGAAGACATTCACAGGTGTTACCATACTAATGAAGGCTCTGTTCCATTCTGGTCAAACAGAGTCAGGGTGCTGATATTGTGTATGTTGGCTCACTGGAAACACTCTGTTACACCAGTGGGTCTACAGTTGGGGTCCAGGGACCCTCATGGGCTTCCAAATGGCCCCTTACAGGTGTGTAACTGAGAGTGTACAAATGGAACCAAATGGACCCGTAAGGTCCATTTGGTTCCATTTGTACACTCTCAGAGTTATGGGGGTCGCGGAAACCACTGTGCTACAAAATGGAACAGAGCCTTCATTAGTATCATTGGTAACACCTGTGTTACCAATGATACTAATGATACTAAGTTAGCCTGGTCCGGACCAGGCTAACTGCCAAGCTTTATGAATCCAGTACCTTGTTGTTGTGAAAAAGCTGTTAGTCCAATGACTCCAAATCGTAAACCAATGACTTTTTCCACAGTTAATTCGACACCTGTGTTTGTATATGGAGTGGACCCATTTGAATTAGCCTGCATTCCAATAACATAAAATGCATACATGAAGAGGAAGTTGGGCTTATTTGCTCCCATGAGGCTCAGCATCCTATCCATAAGCTCAGGTGGTTTATTATCACCCAGACCTTGCAGGGAGAAGAGACGGTCGGCGTGCTCCGCATCAGAAAGCTGGAATGTCTTCTTTAGCAGGTGAGTCTTGAGCGCATCGTATTTAGCCGCCCGAGGGGGGGAAACAATCAAACTCTCCACTCTGAGCGCTGTGGAACTTCCGAGGGCTGACACGACATGATAATATTTAGTAGCGTTGTCGCTAACGTCCCGCAACGCAAACTGAGCAAGCTTCCCAAAGCTCCGGTAACTTGACAGGAGCGTTCATTGCCACGGTTAAGTGCTGTCACTAGAAACGTCTAGCAGACGAATGTCGGGGTCACCTATGTAGGAATTGGCTCTATGCACAGCAGCCATATTATCACTTCCTTCACCGGTGTTACCAATGATGGCTCTGTTCCATTTAGTGTAGCACAGTGGTTTCCACGACCCCCATAACTCTGAGAGTGTACAAATGGAACCAAATGGACCTGTAAGGGGCCATTTTGAAGCCCATGAGGGTCCCTGGACCCCAACTGTAGACCCACTGGTGTAACAGAGTGTTTCCAGTGGGCCAACATGCACAATATCAGCACCCTGACTCTGTTTGACCAGAATGGAACAGAGCCTTCATTAGTATCATTGGTAACACCTGTGAATGTCTTCACAATATGGCTGCTGTGAATAGAGTCTGTTGCAAGAAAGAATGTATTGCAACTTCTCACTTTGGGCACGCAGAACAACGTGTCCCATTTATTACACACTGCATTCATACTGACAACTCCACACACACACCTGTTCCCTCTTGCCTCTAATCAAACCCGCCCCCACTCTCTTAAAGAGCCCATGGTAAATTATGCCCAAAGACAGTCAACTACAATAATCAATATAATTATATTACTGAAATAGTGTGTGTCGTGACCATGAATCATAATTGTTTCACAATGTCATTGTCACGCCGTTAACCCTAAAGTTCAGTGGTTTTCAACCTTTTTCATGCCAAGGACCCCTAAATTGATATACATTTGGCTTCGGACCCCCCTTTGAAAATGTTTTGTGCCAGGGACCCCCAGAAGCAAAGATATCAGTTAATTTTCGCTTTAAAAAAATATAAATATTCAACGATATGCACACTTTTTCAAGGTTTTAAAAAATAGCAGATCTACAAGCTCATAGCGCGGCACTCGGTGCCGCGCTATGAGCTTGTAGGTCTGCTATTTTTGAATAGCCAAAGCTAAGTGGTTAAAAATTATTGTGACGCTATGTTAACTAATTTCGGGGACCCCCTGGTACTCCCTCAAGGACCACCGGTGGTCCCCGGATCACCGGTTGAAAACCACTGCCATAGTTCAACAATATTATTGTTATTCGTTTTTTTATGTGGATTTCGTCAGGTATACCTCACAAAGGCCATATACATACTGTAGGCTGAAACATTTTTTTTTTTACCGCTCTATTTATTAAATGATGTTGGGAGCATAAAGACGGTGTGCAGACCTTTTCCTTTTGTTCACAGCTTATCTTTGATCCAGCACCTGTCGAAAATGCTTGGATGTGCGTGCACCTCTTAACTGCTACGGACAGATAACCTCTCTACATAATGCCTCTGGACATGGCTGCCGTCTGTAGTCTGTCATAACGAAGACAACCTTTTGAACGCAAACGTGAGAGGAAATGCCTTGAGGGAGTGAGATGACATTTGTAACAGAAAAGAGCTAAGAGACCCACCATAAACACCACCGGCAGCTGCACGACAAGCTGATGAAAGGCAGGTCAAAATAAATTAGAGTCTGTTTTTGTTGCAACACTAATAAACTTCACTATGACTACGAATGTATGTATTATTAATATTATATATAATGCAGGACAAGATATATCGTCACCTTGCTAAACTAATGGCATTTTTAAAGTTAAAGTCATTTTTTGAGGAAAATTATATTTTTGCCTAAGTCAGCTCCTCATGACACTGGCCACCTCTGGTAAAATCGCCCATATCCTAATTGAAAAGGATCATGCTGTTCCCTCCCCTTTGTGTTACTTAGGCCAACAAATAGGCCTTTTTTTTGGCTTAAGTCACATGGTTTTATGACTTAAGCCAAATTATTTACTGATTTAGGCCATTTTGTATTTTTTTTTGTTTGCTTTTTTTTTGGCCTAAGTCAGATTTAATCCTATTTAAACCTATTAAAATCTCTTATATTATATAACTGACAGACAGTGTTATTTCTATTTAAATAGTCATAATTTGTTATAAACATTTTGGGTGAAATGATTAAGAAATATCATATAGTTTTGTTTTGGATCAGTTTTTTTATTTTTCCTGAAAAACTTAAAAAAATTACTTAGGCCATTAGTTTAGCAAGGCGACAATATTACATAGCAACACAAAGCTTCACTGCTATGTAATATTCACGTTTACTTTATAAACGTGAATATTATTACTTTATTTCGGTCCTTGGGGGGTACCACTCATTTTCGCCAGCGAAATGAGTTAACATTGCGTCACAATCATTTTAACCACTTAGCTTTGGCTATTCAAAAATAGCAGATCTACAAGGTCACCGAGTGCCGCGCTATGAGCTTGTATATTTGCATCTGCATTTTCAAATTTTTTTGAAAAATTGTGAAAATGTGTGCAGATCTTTGAACATATAATATTTTTAAAGCGAACATTTTTAACTCAAATCTTTGCTTCTGGGGGTCCCTGGCATAAAACTTTTTCAAAATGTATATCAATTTAGGGGTCCTTGGCACGAGGATGGCCTCACAGCACCTGAGGCAATCACTGAGATCAGTGTTGTCAAGTCTGGAAGTGTGTGTGCAGGCAAACAGGCGCACACACACACACACACACACACACACACACACACACACACACACACACACACACAAACATTAGTGTTTTTCAAACATGTTAACCACTTTAAGCCCTATATACTTATCGTATGGCTAATAGCTAAAGTAGCCGATCCACCAGCAGTAGATCGGCTATTTTAGCATTTATGTATTATAAAAGGAAAAACTGTTACAAACTATTTTGGACAATCTAGTGGCCCGCAAAAGCAAGTCATGATTGTGTCCAAAGAGACAAGGCTTCATGCGCCCCCCAGTGGCGTAACGTAGTGACAGCGGGTCCCCAGTGCAGGCTGTTATGAAGCAGTATTCATTTTTACAGCATTTCTGATTTAGTCTTAGTCTTTTGAATAACACACCATTTAGTTGTGTACTGAAATTGTTGTCTTAGTCTAGTCTAAATATCAAAATCTTATTTTTTTTGTCTTAGTCAACACAATTAACACTGAAGCACACACAGCTTGAGTGTGCGTGGACTTCACAGAACACACATTATACGGTAGGGCCTTTTAAGGCTGAAGTGGGAAATGTGGTCCATCTATGTCATGGCAAATGTCATGACACAACGCGTCCACAGCGTGACGCGTTGTGTCATGACATTTGCCACATGAATGTGTCATGACGTTTGCCACATGAATGTGTCATGACATTTGCCACATAAAGCCCGCTATATGACTCAAGGATTAACGTGCTAGAAGTATAGGAGACAAAGGTCAAAGGTCACTGTGACCTTACAAATCACATTAATTTACGTTCTCTCAAAAGTCTCCGTTAGCTACATACCGGCTTGGAAACCCTGTATGTTAAAAAAAATGGTCCTTTTCAGGAAATGGAAGAAAGAACCCGTCTTCCAATGGATCTCGATGTCGTTTTGATTCACTCACTAAGCTCTTGTTAAAGGGATAGTTCACCCCCAAAACATATTTTTTTCACCCCATGGAGACTTGAAGCTCTGCAAGCTCTCAACGTGTCGCATCGCGGCGTGTTGTGAGCTTGTAGATCTGCCATTTTCACTCCATCATGCACAACCACTCACACCCCCCCCTCCCCCCTCCACATGGAGACTGCGGTGCAACTTACTGTACTCAGGAGGGGTAATGATAGATTCACCTATACCCAGTGGTGGAAAGTAACTAAGTACATTTACTTAAGTACTGTACTCAAGTACAATTTTGAGGTATTTGTACTTTACTTGAGTATTTCCAAATTATTATAAATGATCTAATTATTTGAAAACTTATTACTAGTTACTAGTTAGATATAAATTATGATATTATAAAACATACATTAACCACTTTAACCCTATTTCATACCTAGGCTATTTGAAAATAGCAGATCAGCTTGTAGATCTGCTATTTTCAAACATTTAGTACTTTTACTTTTGGTACTTTAAGTACATTTTGATACCAACACTTTCGTACTTTTACTCAAGTCAATTTTGAATTTTGGACTTGTAACGGAGTATTTCTACATTGCAGTATTGATACTTTTACTTAAGTAAAACATTTGAGTACTTTTTCCACCACTGCCTATACCCCAAGGGGAAGTACGACATACTTGGACTTGTCTGTTGTGGCGGTAGTCACTGCTAAGAAAATATTGGCACATCCACTTGGTTCAGATGCAGGTGCGTTGAATAAATGACAAATGAAGCAGAGTCATGGACAAACATTCCTGAACAAAGATCCCGCACTCTGCTCTGACTCAGCTGCATCAGTTTTATTCTGATTAAATTGGCATGACGTTTCAGTCCCTCTGGACCTTAACCCAATAAGTCCGAGAACGCATCTTGTGTCATTGTAAGATTTCTTTCTTTTTTGAAAAGTCATGGAAGATTTGTGCAAATCTTTTTTTAAAGCGAACATGTGTCAAATATTTTGTTCCAGGGACCCCCAGAAGCAAAGATTTGAGTTACAAATGTTCGCTTTAAAACCAGTCAGGTTGAAAAAGGAGTGCTCGTTTTCTTCTAGTTCACCTCCCGAGAGAGAGAGAGAGAGAGAGAGAGAGAGAGAGAGAGAGAGAGAGAGAGAGAGAGAGAGAGAGAGAGAGAGAGAGAGAGAGAGAGAGGACCTTCCACTGCATGTTGTATACAATTGTGTTGCAGATTTCATAGATAGCTTTATAGACTTGTTTGACAGCACTATCAGTTACTTACAGTGACTACGTGACAACCAGGAATAGACGGGTGACAGCCGGAATGTAGACGGCATCCGGGAGCATTTTGGGTTAGCGTCCCAGTTTGTGTCTTCAGTGAGGAAGAAGCCCAACAAATCCACGGTGAGGCCTTTTAGGAGGGCCATTCAAGCAAGCCGCAAAGGGGAGCCTGCAGTACCACCACGGGCCAAGACACCATCACACCAGAATGAAATGTTTGGATCGGGGGGAGTCTGGTGCAACGCTCAGGTCCTGGACCTGGTGAGACGGAGGAGGAGCCCGGCCAGGAGGCCATCCACAGAGCCTAGCCCCTCCTCTCCCCCAGTCCCGGACAGTAGTTCCGGACAAGCGGATTGAGTGGCCCTGTCTTTCCCTATTTAGGACTGACCGGTGGGTAAGCTACCTGGAACTTAAGTCGGGCTTGATCAACCCTGGGAGGTTGTGGTTGGGTCACCTGGGCGAGGGTGTATGTTGTTGCGAGACCCGAAACATCCTATGACCCCAGGCTACAACACTGATGATACGTCCCAGGTGCATCCATGTGATGTTTTTTTTGTTACAGTATCTTTTCTATGAAGTTAATCTGTATTCTCTTTTTTATATTCAACCACTTTGTACTAATGCTTACTATGTGTACTCTTACTTCTGCCTACTTTTTCTTGCCCATGTAGTCTGTATTTTAACTGCTGTGCTGCCCTTGTATCTTAGTTGGGGTTGTGAGTTAGTCTGTGTTGACCGGATCACACAGTCTCACTCTCAACCCAGTGTTCCCTGGCAGGCACCTGCGCACACACGCACGCACGCACACACACCAAATGGTGCCCGATCGGCTGCCAGATTGCAGTGCAGTGCCTCAGTCTGTGCCAGCTCTATGCGGGCACACACTGTGCCCGCTACAAAATGAAAAGTCATACATAGTGTTCACCGCAATGGTGATACGATTTACCACTTAAACCACTATATACAGTGTTGTATGAAGAACCGTGGAAATAGCTTATCTACAAGCACAATCTACAAGTAAAAATACCTCAAAATTGTACAGTACTTGAGTAAATTTACTTAGTTACTTTACACCACTGGAGGTAATGTAATAATGTAATATAAAAATCACACCCAGTGGGAAGAGAGTGGCGCCTTTGAATTAGTGTAACTGGTTGCATCCTTGTGTTGCAATCAGCTGCAGCTGTTGAGGCCGTGCTCAGACATACGGACGGACGGACAGACACACAAACACACGGTCAAATGTAGGAGTGGCTGGCACCACTCAAAAAAAAGAACCTGTGTTCTAATGGATCCAGTGTAGTTATTAAACCATCACAACACTTGTTAATACTTCATTGTTTTAATATTTATAAAACCCAGAAAGACATTCACTTTAGAAAAAAATAGCCTAATCTACAAGCTCACAATGCTGCTGCGGGCTTGAAGATCGGCTATTTTTGCGCGAGACTGTTTTTCAACGAAGTAGGGCATTAATTCACTATTTTATATATATATATAAAATACAATTTTAAATATGGAGATACAAGGTTTCTGCCTGACAGCAACGATAATATCAAGTGTGTGGAGTCAACTTCCAATGTGTAAACTGCAATTTCTAAACTCCATTGTCTTTCATACTAGTCCTTTAAAGGACGACTTCATCCATTTTCAACCTATCTTCATATAATAGGCCCTCACTAATGCTCATGATAAAATGGTAGGCCTACATTTTTTTCCTACTCGGTCTGTGTCTCATAGGAGGACTGTGGACAGTCCAGAAACCCGTCTACCAGTGACATCATTTGGCAGTTTTTTTTTTTCAACAAGATTTAAAACATTTCATTTAGATTTGTATTAACGCGAGAACAATGGCTTCTATTATTGCATTGCAACTTTCCAGGAATACAAAGCCTGCAGTTTCTATTAGCTTGGATTCCCCATCGATGATGTCAGTGGTAGACGGGTTTCTGAACTGTCCACAGCTCTCCTATGAGACTGAGTAGAAAAACATTGTACAGTTTTATCATGAGCATTTAATAGTGAGGACTTATTATATGAAGATAGCTTGAAAATGGGTGAAGTCGTCCTTTAAAGAAGTGCTCAACAGAAGTCTCACAGTGTGAGATTTTACAAGTGAGTTTTAATAGTCGACTGCCTGTCCTCACAAAAAGAGTGTTCATGACCGTGTTCCATGAGCTATGCAGCCCTGCAGGTTCCTATCTGACCATGCCATCACACTGATGCTAAATCAAATCCATGCTAGCAACGCTAAATCATGTCAATATCCCTTACCCTTAAGACCGAGAACACATCTGTGTGTCATTTTAAGATTTATTTGGCTATTCAGAAAATAGCAGATATACAAGCTCATAGCGCGGCACCGAGTGCCGCGCTGTGAGCTTGTAGATCTGCTATTTTTGAGTACTTTTTCCACCACTGGGAGGTTGTGGCCCCCAGAGGCACACAAAAATGAATAAAAACAATAAAATACTGAATGTGTTCACAGATTGCTTTCCACATTGCACTGCCTTCTTTTTTTATTTGCCTCCATAAAGCCGGCGCTCCACATGTCCACCGTGTGGCACTGTTCCCATTCATCAACTCCTCACACCGTTTTATGGCCGTTGCTTATAGGCGATGCCGCCCTGCCCTCTGACTGACCTCGACGGCCATTTTTAATTATGCGAGCCCATAAATCTGTACTGGTGAGAGCGCGTGCGCACACGCACACACACACACACACACACACACACACACACACCCCTAACCCATCCATCTAACCACTTAACATGTGGTGAGATGGTCAAGTGGGTTGGCCCCGTCCATTTTCCTGTTTAGTTTAATGATCAATCAATGGATTGTGTTGCACCTTGGAACAATGGTATACTATTGTAAGTACGTTAATAAGTTCCTATCAAACGGTATCGCAATGAAAACTACATGTCGTCACCTTGCTAAACTAATGGCCTATATGTCATTTTTTAAAAGTTTTTCAGGAAAAAAAAAAACTGATCCAAAACAAAATTATATGATATTTGTTAATCATTTCACCCAAAATGTTTATAACAAATTATGACTATTTAAATAGAAATAACACTGTCAGTTATGTAACATAAGAGATTTAAATAGGTTTAAATAGGATTTAGGCCAAAATAAATGGCCTAAATCAGTAAAAATCAGCCTATTTTGGCCTAAGTCACACTAGGGAGTTGGGCCATTATACTAAAAGGGGAGGGAACAGCATGATCCTTTTCAATTAGGAGATGGGCGATTTTACCAGAGGTGGCCAGTGTCATGAGGAGCTGACTTAGGCAAAAATATAATTTTCCTCAAAAAATGACTTAGGCCATTAGTTTAGCAAGGTGACGATGTTCAAGCTTTTAAAGACACATTTCCGACACCTTTCCTTGGAATGTGTTTATATTAAATGTTATATTATAAATAAAATGCTTTTAAAAAGACTAAACCTACCTTTTTACACCGCATTTTATTAATTTTCTTTCTTATTTTTTCTTCTCTGTGCCCTGATTTTACCTAGTTTTTAATGTAACCCTTTAGCCTAGTAGGGTCCCATGTAATTGTTTGGTTGCCCTTTGCCGTTTTTATGCCATGTTTTTAAACACTGTAGCACTTTGAAAAAAATAAGCGTAATATCGCGTAATAAATTAAATGTATTATTATTATGTCCAAAACTGTTACTTTGCAGGATTCAAATTCGAAAGTAGCAGATCTACAAGCTCAAAACGCGCCACAAAGCGACACGTTTTGAGTTTAGAGCCGCTATTTTGGCCTGGCAGTATTTGGGTGGTATTTGGTCTGGATGATTGATTGTTCTCTTCTGTCCTGTGGAGGAGGAGGGGGCCAGCCTGCCAGGGGTGTGTCTATGGGAGGAGACCTGACTCCACTCAGTCCCTGGAGTAATTAACACATTAAGAATGGGGACGCATCTGTGTCATTTTAGATTTTTAACCATTCTTTTTATACTTTGGCCATTCAAAAATAGCAGATTGTAGATCTGCTATTTTTGAATAGCCTATTAAATAATGGTTAAAATCTAAAATGACAGCTGCATGCTCTCTCCAAAATATTTTGAGATGGGGGTCTGTGGCCAAACACATACTTCTGGGGGTCCTTGACATGAATAAGTGTGAGCACCACTGATATAACAATATAGGTTTATCAGAAGGATATAGAATAGTTTTTGAAATCGGCCTCAGGTCTTCATGGGTTATTAACTAAGAATAGAGGGAATCCTTTTATTAACAGAGATGTAGAAGTGCCAGATCAGAGCAGAGTAAACATGAACTCTGCTCAACGAAATAAATGGTTTCTCAATCTGATCCATGCGCTTGTAGATCTGCTATTTTTGAATAGCCAAAGCTAGGTGGTTAAAATGATTATGATGCTATGTTAACTCATTTTGTTGGGGACCCCCTGGTACCCCTCCAAGGACCACTGGTGGTCCCCGGACCACTGGTTGAAAATCACTGGGGTAAATTATACTTCAGTTTCTCAACTTTTTGTAAAAAACACCTCTCTGCAAAACAAGATCTAATTACCTTGCATAAATAGAAAGAAGTCTTACAACCAAGACCGTAAAATTATACAATTTTATTATGACATAAGTTGTTTAATTGTGACATATACACATGACATAATTATTAAAAAAAAACACATAAATAGCTAATCTGTTTTTGAGGTTGTCATGGCAACAGCAGTAAGCATTAAACACAAGAGAGTTAAATGTCAGACTAATAAAAATAGTACATGCTTTGAAAAATACTGAATTATTCAAAAGAATAAATTACAAAGATCATTTTCTTTTTAATATCAATATATTACTATGCAAAAAATAAAAAATAACCACCCCCCCCAAAAAAAAAAAAAAAACACCAACATAGTGTAAATAGCTGATCTACAAGCTCTAAAGGTTATGCGTTGTGAGCTTGTAGATTAGCTATTTTCACTATAATTGTAGTAGGGTTAAAGACATGAAATGTAATGGAGGTGAAAGTCAACCCTACGCTTTTGTTTTCTCACTCAACAGTAAACAAACCTACATACAGTATAAGTGTATAGTTATCTGCACATTTGTAAAGTTACAATGTCATGACTTTTAAGACCTTTTTTAGAGGTAAAACCTCTAAAAAAGATAAAAAATAAAAATAAAATAATGAGATCACTACATCAAAAGTAACCCACAAACTATACTATTAAAAAATAGTCAAACATTGGCCAAATTGTCAAATATTACCTAAGAGGCAAACATTTTGAAAATAGCCGATCCACAAGTTCACAGCGCCTCGCATTGCGAGGCGTTGTGAGCTTATAGCTCGGCTATTTTCACAATATATGCATATGTGGAACCGAGTCAAACTAAATGGGAACCAGTGGACTAATGGGTGATAATGCACAGCATGCAAGTTGCATAATTGACAACCGTCTTTGTTCACATGGTACAATGACAGTCAACTGAGCTTCGTTTTAGCTCAGTTTTATACTCGGTCATGCATTCTACACTGTTGCTCTGCAAAAATAAAAAGCTGATCTACAAGACACCATACATGGCGGAGCATAACGCACAGCACCACCACTATAAAGACACTTGACCTCAAGGAGAAAAAAAGAAAGAGGGATCTGAACAGACAGGAAAAAAACGAGAGAAAAAAACATAAACTGACTTAATCCATTAAGCATCTGTCATTTTAGATTTTAACCACTTTTTTAAACCACCATAATTTTATACTTTGGCTATTAAAAAAAGCAGATATATAAGCTCATGCGCTTGCAGATCTGCATTTTTTTGGGAAAAATCGTGAAAATGTGTGCAAATCTTTGAAAATATATATATATTTTTAAAGCGAACATTTGTTACTCAAAACTTTGCTTCTGGGAGGTACCTGGAACAAAATATTTTACAAATGTTCGCTTTAAAAAAATAAAGACTTGCAAAAATGTTCATGATTTAAAAAAAATAGCAGATATAAAAGCTATATTCGAAAAGCAAGAGCTTTTCGAATACAGGCATTTCGAATGTAGGCTATTTTCGAATATAGGCAAATAAATCTAAAATAACAGATGCGTTCCCAGATTGAATGGGTTAACCCCAATTAATCCTGCTGAGCATGTTGGTTCCCTTCATGGTTCCGTGCATGCCGTGTGTGTGTGTGTGTGTGTGTGTGTGTGTGTGTGTGTGTGTGTGTGTGTGTGTGTGTGTGTGTGTGTGTGTGTGTGTGTGTGTGTGTGTGTGTGTGTGTGTGTGTGTGTCACATGGTAAAGCACTTTGGATACAGGCGATATAAAATAGCACCACTTTCAATTTAAGAGGGTTTGAGAACCACTGCCCTAACACATTTTCTTTTTAAACTACACAAACAGAACAAACAAACTTCCTCTGTAAATCCTCTGATGAAGCTGTAGAACAGCGAAACGTCAGGAAACTTTAGACATTTTTAGATATTTTTAGATCGTTTTTATATTTCTCTCTTTGATTTTACGCAGTGGAAACACTTTTGAATCAATAAAGTCAGTTTTTAAATATAGTATAATGGAGGGCTCAACCCAAGAAAGACCGCCAAAACTACACCAGTAGTATCAGGCCTCCATAATAAACTCCTGTTCCACCTTCACCTGAGACATCACAGACTACCTCTAAACACCCAGAGCGTTTAGAGCAGAGAGGGGAGACAGAATACTTCCCCCTCCACAATTTTTAAACTTTTTTTTTTTATTCAAAATGTGTCTGATGGATCAATACATTATTCTGTGGTGTGACACACTGAGAATACTTTACATGGTCTATAACCCAAGAAGACTGGGGAACGCATCTGTGTCATTTTTAGATTTTAACCACTTTTTATACTTTGGCCATTCAAAAATAACAGATTTAGAAGTTCGCGATTTTTCTAAAATAGCAGATCTACAAGCTCGTAGCGCGGCACCGAGTGCCGCGCTACGAGCTTGTAAATCTTCTATTTTTGAATAGCCAAAGAAATCTAAAAATTACACCGATTATTTCCCGGTTTAATTAGAAGTAGAAATACCACAATGTAGAAATACAAGTGCAAGTTCATCTCAAGTTCATTATATTATATATGCACACATACCTTATATATACATTATATTTAACCCCCTCCCCCCAGCATTATTTTTAAAACAATTTTTGTCAAAGTTGGTAAAATAGCAGATCCATTAGCTATTTTCAACTAAAGTATATACCAATGGCTTACGCGTTTAACATAGGTTTTGTAATGATAATCTGAATCTGATTTTGTAACAATAGTCATCTAAACAGCAACTAAAGGTGTCAAATATTTGCCTCTTGAGATGTAAGTGGAGTAGAAGTATAAAGTATTGAAAAATGGAAATACTCAAGTAAAGTACAAGTTCCTCAAAAAGAATCACTCAGTGAGAATGTTTTAGTTCATGTTTCAGTTTTTACAGCACCAGTAACTATACCTCCAACAATATGACACTAAAACCCCATACTCATACACACAAATAAAAGGGGCCAACAGAGACATGAAATATTGGTTCCATCTGGTTCCGAACAGGAAGGAAGCGAATGTGAAGAGACATCTTAACCCAATTTAATCTGGGGACGCATCCATGTCATTTTCCATTTGAGCTATAACCATTGTTATATACTTTGGCCATTCAAAAATAGCATATCTACAAGCTCGTAGCGAGGCACCGAGTGCCTCGGTGCCTCGCTACGAGGGGTCCCTGGAAAAACATATTTCGATGGCGATCGGCGGCCAAAAGATTTGCACAAATTTAATATTTTTCAAAAAATAGCAGATCTACAAGCTCATAGCGCGGCACTCGGTGCCGCGCTATGAGCTTGTAGATCAGCTATTTTTGAATAGCCAAAGAAATCTTAATATGACACACAGATGCGTTCGCGGTATTAATGTGTTAATGGAGCCTCGGCGGCCTTGCAGCCTTGTGCAATAAGGCTAAAATGTCATTTAGATAGCATGTTATGTAGACAGTTAACAGGTCATGTGTAGACCTGGCATCATAGTGTGTATAGTTTCAATGTACAGATTAGAATTATTTTTAAATGATATTACACGGTTTAGACTGATGATAAGGTTCTTGTTTTACCCATGATCCTAGATTACCATTTCTATGCATTTGATGCATTGACTCGTGTTTTCCTTGCTTACTGTACATCACTCTGGATTAAAAGTGTGTTTGCTAAATGCTTGACTTGTAAATGGACTGAAATGTCCATTTACAAGTTAAGCATTTAGCAGGAGGGGGGGCTGGGGTTAGCAAGAAATGTACACTTCAATAGCCTTTCAGGTGATAATGTAGCGTCCGAGGTGAAGGCTTATGTGTCGCTATTGAGTCGATAATGACCTCTGGCCATGAGAGTTTTGAAGGAGCTCACACGTTAACTTAATAGATGTGGCACACTTAATTAGTATTCAAACTGCACATACTGTGCTCTTGCTTTGGTCCAAACTGAGGACTGCAGGCTCCAGTACCAGTGTTGCCAGATTATGTGAGTGAAACGAGCGGCCAGGTCTATGAAAACAAGCCCAGAAGATGCAACCGGTTTTACCACTTGAGCCCTATCAGCTATTTTCAAAAGTAATCTTGAAAGCAAGCCCAAATAAGCATCTACACTCTCAGAAACAAGCCCATGCAAACAAAAGCAACCCGCAACTATGAACATGTACAAGCGGCTTTACAGGAAAACAAGCCCACCGTCGCTTATAATAAGCAGACCTGGCAACAGTGGCAGAACCCTGCAGACCAGCGCTCTAGACTACTGCCGCCTACTGGTGTGGACACTTATGTCATCTGATTTCCACAAACGTATGAGCACAACAATGCGACAGTTTTACTGCTTGTTTTGTATATTTATTTTTAAGGGTTCGAGGCCTATCAGGCTCGAAGCCTTATTGCATCTCTTGGCTTTCTTCTTACGCCGTTTTTGCAGTTATGGCCTAACCGTGTGGTCACTTTTTACGAAACTCAGCAATATGGTAGAGGGCTATGCCAAACGGCTAAACGAAAATCACAACTATTGGCCAAGGGGTGGCGCTATTTCACTCAATTGACTTTGAACAGGTACAACTCATGCGTATGGAAGTTTGACCTACAGCCATGAAACTTCCATACACACATCCGTCTCATTGTACAAAACATGACCCTGTTCATTCAGACATGTGCAATTTTTTTTTTAAATAACATGAAATGCTTTTTTGAGAGTAGTTGTTTTTTATGTATGACATACTTTCTTGTGAAAATAGCCGATCTACAATCTCACAACTTTTCAGATAGTAACGCGTTGTGAGCTTGTAGATAGACTATTTTCACTAGTTTCCATTCCGAGGAGACGAAAAAAATCTGTATTGGTAAATGTTTTGTGAACCAGTGATCTAGAGTAGTTAGCGAAACAGATGCTTGGTTCAACGGACGGAAAAAGCTATAGATATCAACAGACACCATCAGGGAGGCCATATCTCTAGCTCAATGAGAAGAGAGACAGCCTGCGAATCCGCTGGTTCGATCCCTGTCCCCAACAATGCGTTGAGGTGATCATCATTTGGAATTTGTTTTACAAATAGTGTTTCTTGAGGTTAGGTTGTTGTTTTACTGAGGTTAAGGTTAGTGAGGGTGGGTGTAGTAAAGAGTCATCTAGTCAGCAACCTTCCCCCTATTCCCATGGATTGGATCACCCCTCTCACCTGCTCTCACTCATCACCAATCACACCTGTCACAACTAATTAGTGGCCTGGTGGCTTTTTCTTTTAAATAATGTGTAGTTTTTCAAATATTTAACTTTAAGCGCCCAATGCCACGTTATTGGCCATGGCCATTTAAAGGGTAGCAACATTAACACATGAGCCTATACCAGGCTGTAACAATGTTCTATACAACAGGGAACCAGATTACTCATATGCTGTGTTGATTTTGCCAGAACTCGCGGTTGAGTCAAGAGCTTTTCCAACTGAGCTACCCAGACACAACAATATACATTCACATTGTATGAACATGCAACTTTTACACTACATATTTTTTTTTACATCACTGTCGGATTTAATCAAAAACAAATCGAAGCTGTGTGATATATACATTTTGAGTTAATACCATTAATGTCAACCCATGTCCCTCTGCACTCTAGCAATCAGTGAACCTGGTAATACCTAGCCTGTCAGTCATTGACTCCTCAATGGTGCTGAAAAGTAACCATGTATATTTACTCAAGTACCAATACAAATGCTTACAATGCAAAGTACACTATTTAGGTACTTTAACTTTACTTTCCATTTTTGTCACTTCTACTCTACTACAATTATAGCATATGACAGCTTTAGTTATTGTTACTTTGCAGATTTAATTATTAATAGAACACCTACAGTAACCACATACAGCCAATCTACAATGTGACGCGTTATGAGCTTGTATATATATATATAATAAGCAATCCATGCTGTATGATAACTTACTACACATGAAATCCAACTCTGTCTATCCAATGGCTCAGACAGTACACTGTCTACCTGCCAGTCTGTAGGGTTCAAACCCCTGGTTCAAACCCCAATTTAACCAGTCCAAATATAATTTAAATGATAATAACTTCTCAAATCATTTACCTCCAATTCTAATCTGGTCGATATCTGGAGAATGATGAACCCGACTAGACATGAGTATTCATTTTACTCCCCTGTCCATGGCTCATACAGCCGTATCGACTATTACTTTATAGATGCCAAACTGTTACCGAGGGTGCAAAGTGTGAAATACCACAGCATTGTTATTTCTGACCATGCAGCTCTATCCTTCACAGTTACACTGGCCGAAGCCTCAGATAAACAGTATAGATGGCCGCGGTTACATTCCTTACTTCTCAAAGATCCTGCATGCTGTGCTGACTTGGAAAATCAAATTAATACATTTTATGAAATCAATCAAAGCCCCCAAATGTCTCCTGCTCTACTATGGGATACTTTAAAAGCAGTTCTTCGAGGCCACATTATATCAATTGAAGCCTTTAAGAATAAAACAAATACAAATAAATTAGCTGAGTTAGAAGACCAGATTGGGACATTAGAGAAGGAAAATATGCAGAATCCATCTAGAGACCGATATCAAAAGATATTATTATTAAAATATGAATATAATAAGATCACTACTGCTAATGTAAATAAATATATATATTTTTTTATAACAGGAGTTCTTTGAATATGGGGAGAAGCCGCATAAATTCTGTCACGACAACTAAGAAAAACACAGAGTGACTGTGTTATACATAGTATTAAAATCAAAACGGGTAGAACACTAATAGATCCCAAAGAGATTAACAATAGATTTCTCCAGTTTTATGAAGAATTATATCAATCCAGAGCTGGTACTGACTCATCTGTGAAATGTGACCTCCCAACCTTAAACAGACACGATGTAGAATCGTTGAACAAGGATATAACAATTGAAGAAATAAAAGTGTCAATCAGTGGTTTAAAAGCGGGTAAAGCTCCCGACCCAGAAGGCTATACAGCGGAATACTATTAAAAAAAAGGTCAGTCACCCTACTCCCGCATTTACACCGTGTGTTTAGGAGTGCATTGGGGCCTGATGGTCTCCCTCCAACAATGTATGATGCCATTATTACTGTAATACCTAAAAAGGGAAAAGATCCTGAGGATGTGGACTCATATAGACCGTTGTCCCTGCTAAATATAGATAACAGATTATTAGCCAAGATAATTGCCCTGAGACTAAATAAAGTAATAGGTAAGATCATACAATCAGATCAGACAGGATTTATCCTAAATAGACACGCTTTTTTCAATTGGAGACGCCTGTTCAATATCATGTATTCCAAGTGTCGGCCGGACGACGACCTGGTCAATGTCCCTGGATGCCCGTAAGGCCTTTGATCAGTTGGAACTTAACTATCTATTCGCGGTTTTACATAAATTCAATTTAGGGGATACATTCATTAATCATGTGAAATTATTGTATAAATGTCCCAAAGCGCGTATTACCACAAATCAATACGATACGAGCTGACCCCATGTTCCATGGTTATGACACAGTTACCACAAAAATTAGAATCTCCTTACACGTGGATGACGGACTTTTGTACATCAAAAAAACACACTCTACTATCCCACATGTCCTCGAATTGATTAATGTGTTTGGTAGCTTTCCGGGATACCACATTAACTGGTCCAAGAGCGAAGTCATGCCATCAGAATAGCAGACCAATCCTTTCTGGGATCACTGCCTTTTAAGATAGCGGACAAAATCACATACCTTGGTATACAGGTCACAAAGTGTTACAAGGGCCTATATAAAGCCAATTTCCCCCCCCTTTTTGATAAATTACAGGCATCCCCTCTCCCTTATAGGCAGAGTAAATATAATTAAAATGATTAGTCTCCCTCAATTACTTTACCTCTTTCAAAATGTACCGGTATATCTAACAAAGAAAATCTTTAAACAATTAGATTCTATTAAATTATGCCTTTGTAAGCCCAAATCGGAGGGGGGTCTTGCACTCCCAGACTTCAATCGTTATTACTATTAGTAATATCGCTATGATGTTCTACTTCCACCCTCCCCAGCATCTCCCTTCCTGGGTAATGCTGGGAAGGGATGACTGTTATCCATACAAACCCGAGACCATTCTCCTAGCACCATCTAGAGTGCACAGTCGTAGATATGAGAGCCTCGGATGACATTTGGAGCCAAACGAGCAGATCTGAGTGTATTGCGAGTATTGCTACCAATTGTAGGAAATCCATTATTCCCCCCCATCTAATATGGACTCTCCACCCTATTAGATCTGTACAACGAGGGCGTCTTCTCCTCATTTCAGCAGATGGTTGACAAATATGGGTTACCCACTACTCACTTTTTTCTCTAAAAATGTCTCTAAAAATGTACCCCTATACATGTCACTGACTCAGTCTAATATCAGGGATGTCATCAAGCGCTCTCCCTTCTCCCCAAACCTCAGGGATGTCATCAAGCACTCTCCCTTCTCCCCAAACGTTATATCTGAGCTTTATACAAATCTAAGAGAGAGGCCATCAACACACCAGGGTCTGATCTGCTTGATTAGCAAACACACACTGGCTTCGCCTGCACGTCTGCAACTGCGAGAGATTACTACGAAAATGATTCCCTTTTACAGTGTCCACTGTCAAGTACAGAAGAATCTCCATCTGGAGACTCCCCTCTGCAGTCCAGCTGCTGTGAATTTGGTCCTGAAGTTTGCCATCACTGCCATCTCTGCCCTCCTCCTTCTGGAACGTACCAAAAATCATTGCCTTTACCGTGTCCACTGTCGTGTAAAGAACTAGCCATCCTCCATCTGGAGACTCCCTCTGCAGTCCAGCTGCTGTGAATTTGCTGCAGAAGTTTGCCATCCCTGCGACCAGGATTCCATCGAACAGCAGGTGATTGCATTCTTCAACAACAAAGACATTTCAACAAAGGTGTATGTGAACGAGCATTTAACTAAGAAAAATGCAGACATTGCCAGAAATGCACGCTTTCTAAGAAAGCAGGGGAACAAAATCAGTCAACATGGACTGCAAACTGCAAGGTTTGTATCAAGTTGAATGGGTCACCGGAGGAGGCCAAAGTGTTGGTAATCAGAGAAATGGATGAGCTGGACAAATACCAGTGACTCCACCAAGGTAATTATAACCTATAGACATTGAATCATGCATTGACTGACAAATTAACTTAATATGCAGGAACTTCAACACGACATTGATCCGGACAATAACTTCTTTGACCATTTAAACACCACATGTTGCTACTACACCGATGAAAAGTACAATGACTTGAATGTTAAGCCAGACCCTGGAATATATATTATTCACTTAAATAGTAGAAGTTTGTATGCCAATTACCAAGGTATCAAAGACTACTTAAATAAATGCAAAAAAAAACATTCAATATCATTGCAACTGAAACCTGGCTCTGCCCTGAGAGGGGTTTTGATTTTGAGCTGAATGGATATGAGCTCAATTATATGAATAGAATGGAGAAAAGAGGAGGGGGTGTGGCCCTATATATATATTGAAAATAGCCTCAATTACAAGGTTGTTCAGAGCATGACAACTACTATTGATGACTTGATGGAATGTATCACAGTAGAGATTTGCATGGAAAAACTAAAAAATATAATTTGCAGTTGTGTGTATAGAGTACCAGACTCAAGCATTGAAACATTCAAGGACAGTATGGGGGTGTTATTTGCCAGTACCAATCAAAAGGGTTGCCATCGGCAGTTCATGCGGGGCTGGGAGGCCACGCGCCGTCTTAGCCGAGTTGCCTCGCTCCAAACAAACAATGTATCGCGACGGAGAGACACATATTTTTCCGGAGAGACACGTATTTTTCCGGAGAGACACGTATTTTTCCGGAAAGACACTTATTTTTTTTCTTTCAACGGAGAAAACAAACGAACGCAGGTGGGTCAATGCCACAAAGGAGTGGTATTGATGCACTAAGACTTGATCACTCTTATAATAGCATGAGCACACAGAGGTTGGCTGGGCACCACAGACTAGCCGATACTGTGGAGAGAAATTGCTCCCATCCAAAGCAGTGAGTGAGTGCTGCTATTAGACAGCGCTTAGGGTATGTATCTGTTTGCAGTGATGTCCTTTTGTGTGATTGCAGTGATGTTTGTGTGATCGTTGCATGTTTGCACTAACTTTGAACTTGCATGTGTGCTATTTGTATGTTGTACAGTTTTTATACGCTAAAAAGCCAAAATTAGTTTGGACTTGCGTGTATGCAACATTTTATATTTATTTGTTTAAAAAAATGCTGCTAATTGTCCCAAAAGTGTTATTAAGTATAGGGGAAATGCTGCTAATTGTCACAGAAGTGTTTTTAAGTATAGGGGAAATGCTGCTAATTGTCCCAAAAGTGACTGCAAAAGATTGCTGCTATGTGTTCGAAAAATCTTTATACTGTACCTGTGTTTTCTCATGCCAATAAAGCTCCTTTTGAATTGAAGCACAATGACAAATATTCTCTTCCTTTGCTATGTGGACCATCAACCCACAATAGAACTTTGTTGACCCCCGGAGGGGAATTCACGTCATGGCATCAGGCCTGTACTGGGGGGTTCACAAATTGGTGAGGAAAATGGAATAAAGGTTCAGTTTAACCTAGTTGAACCTTCAAGAAGCAGGTTTTGGGGGATTTTTTATTATTTCATATGAATTTTAATTGTAATAGATTTTTTTATCAACACCATTTTATACTCTGTTATACAAAGGTTTTGTGCAAAAGTAGCTTTGTAGTAGTTTTGACCTTGTAGATCAGCTGAAAATAGATTATCTTATCTCAGTGCACAAGTTTGTTCTGCTTATGAAAGTGCAGGAGTAATGCTAGTGCTGAGATGCTCTCAGCAGCAGGAGGAGCAATGTTCTCACTAAATAAGTGTAGAGGAATATCTTGTGGAGTTTCAATGTTACTATGCATCCCAGAAATGTATAGCTTTATAAATATTTGTAAGGGAATGCAAATATGAAAAAAAACAAAAACGTTTCAGTCATGCAGTCCGACTTCACTGTAGCCCATAGTAGCCTTTTCATAAATGATATGTGAAAGTTTATAATATTTATAATATAATATTTAGATAATTAGCAAACTGGACATTTAGACTGAATGTTTCCTTTATCCTCATCTTGCGCTAATGCACGCAACTGTTTCGCCAGGTTTTATTTTTGTTTTTTCTCTGTGGCCATTTTCTCAGAATTTTCTCTATACTTTCAACTACGCAACCCTATCGGTTGGGAGATTTACTGTACTCTGATACATTATGAATATATCAATGTGAGTACATATAAAAATATATCAATGTGAGTACATATAAAACTGAGGCCTGGGTTAACTCTGATCACCTTGCAGTGAGAGCCAATATTCATTTTCGCGATAGCCCTAGACTGAATAATTGGAAACTGAACATGAATTATTTAATAAATCCTGAGATGATAAATTGAGGGTTAAAACTGAAATAAACAGAATGGATGATTTAAAAGTGTTCACTGAATCAAATGTAGAATTATGGGAAGAGATGAAGAGCAGCATAAAAAAGGCAACTAATTTTAATAACAATAATTACTAATTAAAAATGTATAATATTATTTATAATTATTATTATATTGTTATTGCAATTGCTTTGGAAATTCTCATTGCCATGTTGCCATGTTATGTGACAATGTCCTTTGTTTTGCGATCCTTTTCAGACAACAGTAATTCACTCCCGGCAGTATTGCAACATCACCATGGGCCAAGAACGAGTCCAACATCAACGACTTGTCCGATTCAGTCTTCGATGACCCTGAGGGAGCTGGACAACCAGTCGGATGCGCCAAAGACCGGCAAACTCCGCCTACCCCCCATAAACTTGGGTCCCCTAAAAAGCCAATCCTCACAAACTGACGCCAAGGAGTCTAGCCCCAACCCTAGCTGGGTTAGGGCAGACTCTAGGTAAGGAGACCGGAAGCATGGTGGCGCTGCAAGCCGCCGGAGCACCGCCTACGGCGATGGAAGCGGTGATGACCCTGAAGGGGCAGATCCTGGACAGGCTCAGCGGCAAGGACCTGTCCTGGCCAACTTGACTTGCCAATATCCCTTAGACACATGCAGGTGCTGAACCTGCGCTTGCATCTCGACCTGCCAGTTAACAACAGGGGCCTGACGCTGTACAAGTTGGCGAATGGGATTCCAATCCGCCACCCCACAGGTGAGGCTGCCATTGGACTATATAATGCTGCTATGAAGGGGCGTCGCTTCTTTCAATGATGAGAACCTGGTCTGCAAAGAAAACAGCCGCGGACCCTCTAGTCCATGAGCTAGAGCCCCAAAATTAAGCCATGATTATTCAAATTATTATATGCGTGTGCGAAAAAGGCCATTTAAGCATATATGGAAGTTTTGAATAAGTAAAATAACCATTCAAATCAATTCCCCATACTTGAATTATGCAGGAAATTGGGTTCATAGGTCTCTACACAAAATAAGGTTCAAAAGTTGTTCATACAATTTGCATGTGACAATATAGGGATCCACATATTCAACGCATGATAACTACCACTAAGCTACTAGTCTTCAATGGTTATCAAAAAAATCAAACGTGGATTTGCCCACCCATTTAATTTTGGGGCTCTGGCTCATGGACTAAATGCCTAATTTGCATATTTAAATATACAATTTCAGAAAACTTGTAATACGATAAATCATTGTCTTCATGCAAGTAATCAACTGGGGAAGTTTCATTATGATAACTATTTATTAAATGTTGTCATTTTTTCACCTGTTATGTACCCCTGGCTGGCTTGGGTACCCGTTTCCATTTTCCCCTGTATGTTGCTTTTCAAGGGATCATTAGCGTTGCAGCTTCCTGCCAGTACGCACACAAGCTGGCTTTCCTAGTATAGGTATATGGGAGATCGATCTGGTTGTCCAGAGCCACAGATTCGACCTCTATGCCCATAGATGGGCATGCCAATATAAGTTATGGGCATATACTACTGATGTCAGGGATCTCCATTATATTGGAATAAAAGGGACAAGGACTGATAGATACAGACATCTCCATATATGGGCATATGGGACAGATGTCAATAAATGGGCATAACGGGTAGAAAGGCACATGACAAAAACCCAGACGCCGACTCAGAAATGTCGGTCGGATTGGTGGCGCGACATAGGTATAAGGGCTGCGTAGCGGCCAGATCATCTAGTAATATAAATGTATCCATGTACAGTATAACAATATTTAATATATATGTATCTATGTATGACTATATTTAATATAAATGTATGTACTATGTATGTATGTATGTCTCTATTCAATGTATAGCTTTATATTTAATGCAAACTACAAAGGACATGGGATAACTAGTTAATCCTGAGAGCAAAACATTTTTTAATATATTTTCTTTCTAAAATTTTGTTCATAATATGAACACAATTTAGAAAGAAAATATATAAAAAAATGTATTACACACACACACACACACACACACACACACACACACACACACACACACACACACACACACACACACACACACACACACACACACACACACACACACACACACACACACACACACACACACACACACACACACACACACACACACACACACACACACACACACATATATAAGGAGCAGTAACATGTCTGTGATGCACTGAGACTAAGTAAGTCCACACATACGCTGGAGATCACTGTCCACAACAACAAAGAGGTGTATTACATCCAGGAGAGAGGCTCTGTCAAAAGGAAGACAGCCGACACCCTCATTAAGTTTTGTTCCAGGTATACAACACCAATTGAAGTGGCCATCTATAAAGTGAGTCTACCGAAAATGTTCAAATCCATGTCATTTCACAACCTATAAATGTCTATGGTTATCAAGTACTTTGTATCTGCCAGAACTATATCTTTGCAAAGCTGAGAAACGTATCTACATTGGTTGTTAATACTGTGCGGCGCACATGATAAAAAAAAAGAAGTAGCTGTAAACCTAGAGACACAAACCACAAAACTCAATTTTTTATATAAGTGTCTATACTGTATGACATTTAATGACTCATTGACTTGGACTTTGAGTGAGTACATACTGTGAGAACGCTGCCCCACGATCCTTCTGGCTTTCCAAGGTCTAGAGGGGCGGATCCAAACCTAGTACTGGAATCCAACGCCGGCTCCCTATTGCTTCACCAATGTGGCCGCCTCCACCCTTTACTTGACTAGAAAACCATCAAGTCATTCATCAACCAGAGACTTGCTGTGGTTGCTGAGGAGTTATTTGCTGTAGTCGAACGAATTATAGTTAATTATGAGAAGCAGGATTTATGTTTAAAAAAACAGATTGAAGATCAACGCAGGATTCTGGACTTGGTGTTGAACCCACACATCAAGGGGGGACGGACGTGACTTTAACGTTATCGTTAACGTATGTGATTAACGTGTGGGGTTTTAAGCCCTCACGTCATAATATGCGTCGCTATTTCCTTTGCTTTTGACGTCATCTCCTGGCGCCGTTATAGCTTGTTTACATGGAACGGGAAGAGTGGGCACTTAAGAAGAGTGGACTCCTCAATGTAAAATTGGCGATTTTTACATGGAGGTGCCCACTCTTAAGTATCCGTTTACATCAGGGATCTATTTCTTTGTTTTATTAGTGGTCTGTGTGTATGGTATACTCACTCTTCTGTAAGCCTCTCTCTCCGCTATTTTTGCTATTTGCAAAATTGTACTTGTATATTGCAGTAGATTTCGATTATTGTCTCCGCCAGGCCGAAGGCATGGCGAGAGAGTATGTTTTACCCTCCGCCCGTCCGTGTGTGTGTCCGTGTGTCCGTCCGTGTGTGTGTCCTGTCTGTGTGTTAGCAGCTAATCTCTGGCACCGTTGGCCCGGTCGCTGCGAAACTGTGCACACACACTCCCTGGATGCCAATTCAGAACCTCTGCCTCACATTTTTCACATGGGCCTGTTATAGCGCCACCTGGAGGCCGATGTGTGCAAAACCCATTTTTTTTTACGTTACTCCTACAGATTTTATCCAAACGTCATGCAAATCGGTACACAGTATCTCTATAGTCATGTGATCAACACGGATCTGTCCGATTTCCCATATTCCATCCTCATTGGCTAAGGTTTGCTTCCAAAATGTGCAGGATTGGTCCGTTTTGAACAAAATGCCTCAAATCATGAACGCAGCTTGCGATTTCCGTTAAATTTCACACACATTCCCACTAGACCAAGGAAGAAATGCCACCCTTTTTCACATTGGCCTGTTATAGCGCCACCAGCAGGTCTAATTTAACAAAACACATTTTTGGAACAAAATGCCTCATGTCATGAATCATGAATGCAGGATTGAAGAATAAATGGCACCCTTTTCACATTGGCCTATTATAGCGCCAACAGGAGGCCAACATATTTTACCTGACCTGGCGGAGACCTGTGCTCCGAGGAGCACTTTCTCTAGTTTCTTTATTTGTTTTAAGTGTGTATATGGTATACTTTTCTGTAAGCCTCTCTCTGTCCTTGTAGATCTGCTATTTTTGCTATTTGCTAAATTTGACTTGTATATTGCACTAGATTTTGATCTTTCTTGTTTTGTTAAGTGTGTGTATGATATACTTACCCGTCTGTTTTCTTTTCCAGAACAGTGACACCAGTGAATCCGAGTCCAGACTGCCTTGCGCCACTGTCCCTTTGGACAACTCTTTGTGTTGGTAAGATGAGATTTTTCTAATTGTAAACAACCAAGCTGTCCAACACAGCACGCCTCTGTCCTTGTAGACCTGCTATTTTTGCCATTTGCCACGTTGGCTGCGTTTGTGGAGCACTGTGCTGAATTGTACGGCAGAGAAAAGCTGTCCTATAACATGCACACTCTGGTTCATCTCAGTCAAGAGGCAAAGAGGTTTGGTGCGCTGGATAACGTATCTTGTTTCCCCTTTGAAAACTTCCTTGGGCAGCTGAGAAGATATGTGCGGAACGGACAACCCGTCCGTTCTGGCACAAGTCTGTCGTCGACTATCTGAGAAGGAGAGAATTGGTGTGCGACGTGCCACCAAAAAGCCCCCCCCTGCCCTACAAAGGGAGCACTGTGCTGGACCCATCGCTGCTGGATTTCGAGTACGAAAACAATTTAAAGAATGGCACGCAAGGCATTACACCGTGTAGCGGTCTCAAGGCGACAACTGTGTCCAGTTGCAAACCAAGGATGTTGTTCTTGTGGAGAATGTAGCCACTGACGCAAAGAAAAATGTCTTCATCATCTTCAAAAAGTTCAGGAACAAGACGGACTACTTCAGCGATCCTTTGGATCGTCAAAGATGGGAATATTTCATCTTACAAATCCTCTGAAGAAGCTGTTGTACAGCGAAACGTCAGGACATTAGGACATTTTAGATAGTTCTAGATCTTTTTATATTTCTTTCTTTGATTTTAAGCAGTGGAAACACTTTTTAATCAATAAAACCAGTTTTAAAATAGAGTATAATGGAGGGCTCAGCCCAACAGAGACTGTCAAGACTACAACAGTTGTACCAGGCCTCCAAACTAAACATCTTTCCACCTGAGACATCACAGACCATCTACCTGAGCCCCCCAGATTCCTGGAACAACAGCAGGACCAGTGCTGTGGTCAAACAGCCACCACAGTACATCTGACGGGAGAGGCTCCAGGACAGAGTGACCGGCCAAGGGTGGTAAGGGACCAGTCTGTTCAGCTTGAAATCATCTCTTACAGCTGCTCGGACCCCCCCATTTTTATTGTATTTTGAACTGTTTTTATTGATGCCACCAGGCAGGCAGCCAAAATCTACTTCAAACTAATACAGGCTGTCCATCACAGGGAGGTGGCTGAAAGGGCACTCCAGACTGGATGTTTCCCTGTTGGGATGATGAGACAGGTGAATAAACTCACCACCTTCGTTAAGCCCGCTTCCCCTACCGAGTCCACCACCACCAAGGTGGCGGACAACACACACGCATGGATGCATACTAACATGGAAATTCTACAGACACACTACATACACACCATTACTACACCCACACCATCTCTACACACACACATAACCCCACTGCATACAATATAGCACTCGGCTGGGCACACAAACGTTTCACACATAGACTTACACACACAACCCTAACCCGGGTTCGTGACATATTACATTTGCAGACACCCATCCAACACATACAAACAACCACACATCAACACACAACACATGCCTACATCTACACGACATAACGCACAACATACCTACAACCAGACAACATCAGCCATCTACACAGACACACCCACAAGCCAACAGACTCACCACAACACACAGCATCCCTCCTCAGCATCACTCGAGGCCTCCCATTCAGGTTACACGGCCACCATTGACCATTAGTGGTCGGCCTGGCCTTCTCCCACACCCTAGGACCCCTGCTTTAATTCCTCCCACCATAGCCAACAACACCACCCAACCTGCCCTTCTCCCAACGCCAACCATCCCACCCCTCCTCCCCACCCTTAAAGCAGTGCGGCCGGCCACCCGCACTGCTCCCCGTTCGACACCCTTGTCGAAATCCCAGTCCCATTCCACCTTTTCCTCTGCACATTCTTTGTCCCTTGGGAGTCGACCGGACGCATTTAGTCTGCCGGCTCCCTTGGGACAAAGAACTCCCCGTGCCAGATTACAGGCCAAACCCAACACCAACAGACCCCCCCCGCCCTCCCTCACCCCCGTGCCGGAGGAGCTGGCAGAGTCTGCCAACTTTCAAACACCCGGTATTACACACACATATCAGCCAGCAAACTCAGACAAATCATAACAACACTCTACCATGACAAATATATCACTTCCAAACAACGTGACTTCCTCTATGGACCGGACAACCCCAGACATAGGATATTTTACCTTCTACCGAAAATACACAAAAACCCGCAAACTTGGCCCATTCCCTTCGAGGTTCCTCCCGGTAGGCCGATAGTATCAGATTGCAGTAGCGAATCATATCACATTGCACAATACATTGATCACTATTTAAACCCCCTCTCCACCCCAGTTACCTGAAGTACACCTATGACTTTCTGGAGAAGATAAAGCCCATAGCCGTGCCCTCACACACCCACATTTTCACCATAGACATTGACAGCCTGTATACTAACATTAACACACCCACAGGCCTACAAACAGTTAGAAGACTATTTCAAGCACACCCAGACAACACACGACCGGATCACACATTATTACAACTTTTAGAACTTAGTTTAACTTGTAACGATTTTGTCTTCAATGACCAGCACTATTTACAGATCGAGGGCACGGCTATGGGCAAGAAATTTGCTCCCGCCTATGCCAACATTTACATGAGTGAGTGGGAGAGAGAGGCCTTGGCCAAGTGTCCACTCAAACCACTTATGTATTACAGATATCTGGACGACATCATAGGACTCTGGCCACATACGCTACAACAATTTGACACATTTCTAAACATACTGAACACACACCACACTTCCATAACCATCAAACACGCAATACATCCTACAGAGATTAATTTCCTAGACACCACAGTATTTCTACAGCTCATAAACCACACACATAAACAACTACTCACCAAAGTATATTTTAAGGACACAGACACACATGCATTACTCCACAAACAGAGTTATCATCCAAAACATACATTTGCAGGCATTATTAAGTCCCAAATCATCCGTTTCTTTAGAATTTCTTCAGGTAGAGAACATTTTAATCAGGCAACACAGACACTATTCACAGCCCTCAGGAAGCGCGGCTACAAACGGTTTCTCCGTATGTGATGGGATCAGTTTTGTAACTACATGTTTATAATTTATTTTATGAGTTGCGTGCACCTGTGTGTTATCATTTATGTTATACATTGAGTGTATATGTTGGGTTGCAATCTGTACTCTGCTACTGCCCCAAGAACAGTTCCCATGGCAACAAGGGCGGATCCGCGGAGCAATTAACGGTGATCAGAGGCAGCGGTGTGAGGAACACAGGTTCAAGTTTAAGGCCACTCAACACAGGGCGAGACAGACACGCCACGGAAACAGATCAGCCAGGACGCCACAGCACGCGCAGCACAGGACAATACAGCACGCACAGGCAGCGCACAGGACGCCACAGCACGCCACAAACGCAGGGAAGCGTGGAATAAGCGTCACACCGCCAAAACGACACGTCTCAACGGAGCACCGGTGCAGCCGAGGAAGAGAGGCAGCAGCCGGGTTGGACGGCCGTATACAGATCGGCGCCGACGGTGTGGTCTTATCCACGAGAGGCTAAAGTCAAAGAGGGGAAGCCGAATCAACTCAGCAGAGGGGCCAAGTTACGACTTGCCCCTCTTAAAAGCTAAGTGACCCTCTTGTGACGCTGAACGCCGTGTGCACCGTGTACCTGTAGTGCTGTTTTAACCCATTATTTTAGTCCGTTTACATGTTATTCGTTTATTTCAGCCCCACCTGAAGGCTCCAATTTGGGGACATTTTTAATTCATGTTGAACACTACCCTGGCCTGGGTTATTATTATTTGTTGCACTTTTTGATATACTGTTAACCTTACTACTTTGTAGCTTTTATTTTGTGTGCAGTGATTTTAGTGTTGTGACAGTAGGCCATTGTGGGATAGTTTGATTTATGTGAATTATTTTATTGATCCTTAAAGGAGACCCCTGGGAGAAGAGGAGAAGAGGAGGAGGAACTATACGGACTATATGGACTGTGCTCTACTCCTAAAGCGGGACCATACGGACATTATTAAGAGTAGGACTGTGACTGCCTGATATAACTGCTTTTATAATTTTGTACAATTTGGCAATAAACTTGTTTATTGCACCCTTGCTCTTATGTTTTTTGCTCTGCTCAACCCTGGTATTAAGAACCTGTTCTGTAGAAGTGTAACTGAGTTCCTGGGCTCATTATCCTCCAGGTGGCGTAGTCGGCTCTACAAATAATATTTGTTATTTCCACCTCGGCACACGTACAGTTAAAAATGATGCCTTGGCCTCTCTCTCCCCCACCTGGTCACTTTACACACACACACTCTTCGATATTTTGCCTCCCATCAGTCACCTCAGCCCTGACCTTTCCCGGTTGGGGTCTGGTCCCCCGCACACTACCTCCTTGCCTAACCCTAACCTCTTCTCTAACCTTAACCCTAACCTCTTTCCTAACCTTAACCTTAACCTCTCTCCTAACCTTAACCCAACATACAACAGTGGGTCCTTTTTAGCTAAAATCTTTCATCAATCTTTTAATCTTCCCTTGAGTCCAAGTCCTGCACCCTTTTATAATGACACTGTGGATGATTGTGGGTATGCGGTCCAACTAAGGTGGGACTCAGGGTAGTTGGACGCCCCTGCCATGCACAGCCCCCAGTGAACATGTCTCATAAAGTTCACTGGTAATTTTATTATATATATATATATATATATATATATATATATATATATATATATATATATATATATATATATATATATATATATATATATATATATATATATATATATATATATATATATATATATATATATATATATATATATATATATATATATATATATATATATATATATATATATATATATAGTTGGAACAGTTTTTAAGGGAGAAATAGATGGGCCAGTGCAATAGAGCATTTTAATTTGCCTTTTTAAACCACACACATCAATAACAATACTCTAACCCTAACCCCTATCCTAGTATAGGTATATGGGATATCGATCTGGTTGTCCAGAGCAACAGATCCGACCGCTATGCCCATAGATGGGCATGCCAATATAAGTTATGGGCATATACTAATGATGTCAGGGATCTCCATTATATTGGAATAAAAGGGACAAGGATTGATAGATACAGACATCTCCATATATGGGCATATGGGACGGATGTCAATGCATGGGCATAACGGGTAGAAAGGCACATGACAAAAACCCAGACGCCGACTCAAAAATGTCGGTCGGATTGGCGGCGCGACATAGGTATAAGCCAGATCATCTAGTAATCTAGTAATATAAATGTATCCATGTATAACAATATTTAATATATATGTATGACTGACTATATTTAATATAAATGTATGTACTATGTATGTATGTATGTATGACTCTATTCAATGTATAGCTTTATATTTACTGCAATCTACAAAGGACATGGGATAACTAGTTAATCCTGAGAGCAAAACATTTTTTTATATATTTTCTTTCTAAATTGTGTTCATAATATGAACAAAATTTAGAAAGAAAATATATAAAACATGTATTATACACACACACACACACACACACACACACACACACACACACACACACACACACACACACACACACACACACACACACACACACACACACACACACACACACACACACACACACACACACACACACACACATATATATAAGGAGCAGTAACAGGTATGTGATGCACTGAGACTAAGTAAGTCCACACATACGCTGGAGATCACTGTCCACAACAACAAAGAGGTGTATTACATCCAGGAGAGAGGCTCTGCCAAAAGGAAGACAGCTGCCACCCTCATTAAGTTTTGTTCCAGGTATACAACACAAATTGAAGTGGCCATCTATAAAGTGAGTCTACCGAAAATGTTCAAATCCATGTCATTTCACAACCTATAAATGTCTATGGTTATCAAGTACTTTGTATCTGCCAGAACTATATCTTTGCAAAGCTGAGAAACGTATCTACATTGGTTGTTAATACTGTGCGGCGCACATGATGAAAAAAAAGTAGCTGTAAACCTAGAGACACAAACCACAAAACTCCATTTTTTATATAAGTATCTATACTGTACGACATTTAATGACTCATTGACTTGGACTTGGAGTGAGTACATACTGTGAGAACGCTGCCCCACGATCCTTCTGGCTTTCCAAGGCCTAGACGGGCGGATCCAAACCTAGCGCTGGAATCCAATGCCGGCTCCCTATTGCTTCACCAATGTGCCCGCCTCCACCCTTTACTTGACTAGAAAACCATCAAGTCATTCATCAACCAGAGACTTGCTGTGGTTGCTGAGGAGTTATTTGCTGTAGTCGAAAGAATTATAGTTAATTATGAGAAGCAGGATTTATGTTTAAAAAAACAGATTGAAGATCAACGCAGGATTCTGGACTTGGTGTTGAACCCACACAATCCCGGCTTGACGTATAACCATTTGCACCAGCCAATCGACATCGATCTCTCTGTGGGTCTATGTGGCCAGGAGCACACGTTGCACCGTGCATGCACGCCAATGGACCTCGAGATGTCTGAATTCTGCACCTCACTCTCACACTCGCCATCTTCTTATTGTTGTAAAAAATATATATATATTATTCAAACTATTTGATCGATCCAGTCATGTATCTGGATCAGAGCGTGAGTGAATTCTCTTTAACGCACCGCAAAGCGCTCGGCCTGGAGCGCTCTGCTCATATACAAGGCTCCAACTGAGAGAGGCACGCAAAATACTCGAAATCCACCCACCAAGACCCTGCAACTCATTCAACGGACCAACCCAAATTTACGACCTCACCGCAGCAGATCCAACCGGCAAGACTACCATCACACTCTGGGCATCCCAAATCGCATCCGTCACAAACAACTCCACATACACCTTCACACCTAAAAAAAATCATCACCTCACTCACAGCCACCTTATCCACCACCAAACAAACACAGAACATGCACATCGCACACCACATACTAGCACTCACCGTAGAAACACACCCACACAACACCACCACGACCATCACCGGACCTATCACAGCCAGTAACATCACCACCCAAATGCACTGCACCATTTGCCATAAACACTACGAGCACTTCAACCCCAACACTGACTACAATAAATGTGCACACTGCAGCTGGCGGCAGAAATCCACCGAATACACATCACAAACATCAGGCACACTTATCGTCACCACCACACCCCTACACAGAGTCACCCTCAAACTACCGGCATCAACACTCACTCACTATTTAAACACCAACCACCTCCAACACACCCTTCACCACCCCAAAATCCATAGAAGAGCACCTACTGAGCACAGCCACCTTCACCGTTCACTATACCCCCAACATTTTGATCACCGCACTCAGCTCATCACAACAACCTGAACCAGCCCAACCTCAAACAATCCAACACCCTGACATTGACGATGACGAAATACTCACAGCCGCACAGAGAGGGGCAAAAGCCAAAGACAAAAAATGCAGCCCAAAAAATAAAGACTTGTCTTCTTTTTTTTTAGGTCCAAAATATGATTTGTTAATTTATGTTTAATATATTGTTTTATTTATAAATAAAAACAATTGATCAAGGAAACATTTTTTAATTCTTTAAAATGTTATATGAATGTTGTTGTATAGATGCATTTTATGCAAAATAGTTGTGAAATGTTTCAACGTTCCTTACAGAATGAATACTTTGGACAAGAGGTCCCTTTGTCCAAAGGCAAATAGGATAACTGGTATAATACTAATAGATATCCTTCATTACAATCAACATTTTGGAACTGGAATAGCACCTTCGCACCGAAATGTAAATCTACCTATGATAGTGAAACTAAACACAAGCATGCCATTTCACAACTTATGCATTACATCATTCACACAATGTCAAGGGAACATGAGCAGACCTCTTACAAAGTAGGCTACAACAGTCATCAGTACATCAAAACAATCAACCTATAAACGATAAGGACACAGACACCGCACCTTTCTACCACCTCTACGCAAATTCTGCCAATGCATTTTAATGGGTAGAGAGCAATTGGCTGCAATTCGAACATTTCTGCACCAAAAAACTCCATTCCCATCGCATGCCCTGTTTGTACAATGACAGAAGACTGTTCTATATAATTACTCCAGAAATCTACTTTGACCATTTAAAAGGCAACAAAAGTGGTGTGTATTTGGAAATGCGGACCAACAACGCACTCGCGTATTACTTTTAGTCCAGGGGCCAACACTGATATTTTGACAAATTGGTACCACCTGAGGTGGCCGTAAAGTTTTTGTATTTTTGTATTCCTACATGTCTCTAGTTTATATTTTGGTATGATACATCTTCCAATTCAGTAGCTTAGTGGCAGTTATCACTACCTACCAGCTAATGTATCCGGTAGGAGACACAAAGTAGAATCTTTGTGTCTCCTACCGGAAATACACCCGGGCATCAAATTATTGCGACAAAAAACAAAATATATCCATGTATTCAAGGCTTCATGGGGTGTGCAATTGATAACTTCTCAGATTTTTGGTGTTTGCAAAAAGACTGCTTTCCATAAGCTTGTAAAAGTTGACCCTCCTTCGGTCTAGGGTGGTCATAGCTGAATGGGTAGAGAGTCCCCCTGGGAAACTTAAAGGAGGAGTTCACCCAAAAAAATATTATTTTCTGTCAATTGCACACCCCATGAAGCCTTGAATACATGGATATATTTAGTTTTTTGTCGCAATAATTTGATGCCCGGTTGTATTTCCGGTAGGAGACACAAAGATTCTACTTTGTGTCTCCTACCGGATACATTAGCCGGTTTAGAGTGATTACTGTCATTAAGCTACTGAATTGGAAGATGTATCATACCAAAATATAAACTAGAGACATGTAGGAATACAAAAAAACCAAAAATGTACGGCCACCTTAGGTGGTACCAAAATCTGCCTTGGCCCCTGGACTATTTGTATTGGCCAGTGCACTGAGAGCTATAACTCGGAGAAATAAGCCATAAATAAATGCAGTCCAATTTGATATTTTATTACAAATAATTGTACTTTTCCTTCAAGCTTGACTGAAATGACTATAGTGTTTTCATTAAGTATTCCGTGCACAAAGATGCTACGCACTCCAGGTCCTTGTAGTGGTGCCATTTCCGTTATTATATATTTTCTAAAAGTCTCATATATAGTTATTTGTCAAATTGACAATGACGTATGACCCCTCCCTAATTTTTCAGGAATGCGAGACAGCACCTGATCCTGATGGCCCATCACAGGGACATGGCCCATTAGAACCTGTGTCTTCCAACTTCATTTGTGACTGGCCACATTATTCTCAGGCACCATATTTAAGTATAACTTGCATTTGGCTCTGTATACCCTGAAAGCGAAATTCGTTTGCCGAAACGTTGGTAACCTTTACTCTGCGTTCTAAAATACATTGTTACACTTATGTGATAAGTACATTTTGATACAACACTATTTCTGTACTTTTAATCCATTACATTTTTATGCCAAAACGTTGTAACAGAGTATTTCTACATTGCATTATTGATACCTTGAATGTTTTTTTTTTTTTTTTAAGTACTTTTCCCACCACTATTTAGAATCACTTATCTACGTGCAGCTACCACCCCGGTTTGCTGGTGACCAGGCGATCGGGTTCGCAATTGCCCAGGGAAATCCTAACCATCAAGGGCCTACGCCTAATGTTGTACCACCACTGATTAACACAATCGGGATCAACTTCAACAACATTAAAGTGTGTATTGAGCTGCTGTAAAATGTTACAATACATTTCAGCTCTTAAAAATAAATAAATAAATAAATAAACTACACAGAACGTGTGTGTGTGTGTGTGTGTGTGTGTGTGTGTGTGTGTGTGTGTGTGTGTGTGTGTGTGTGTGTGTGTGTGTTTGTGTGTGTGTGTGTCCTTGTACCACTACACGTGTGATGACCAAATATACCACATGTTTAGACTTAGACACTATGGGGACAATCTTGCACTCCTTTTATGGTTAGGATTAAATGGCACAAAAACATAACATTTCATTCATAAAACTGCCTGTTAGGGTTAATCAAATATCTGAGTATTATAACAATAATATATTAGTAATCAATTATCCTATATTTACATTGGCTACTGGGAGACCACGGATATGTCACTCTGACTCAGACTTAACCATAAACAAACCTGATACGCCCATATGGGCATGCCCTTAGGCATGTCACTATGCCAGCATAACCATAAACAATCCTGATATGACCTTAGGCATATCACTATGACTCAGACATAGCCATATACAAACCCAATATGCCCATATATAGGCATAGAAATCCGGTTGTCCAGAGCCACATGGTATTCCTAAACATAACCTTAGTAAACTATGCCTAAACCTAACCTTATTCCTAAACGTATAAAACGGTGCCAAAACCTAACCTTATTCCTAGACTTAACCTCAGTGAAACTATGGCTAACCCTACACTTACTGTATACTCAGTAAAACAAATACAAGAACACAAGAACCGCTGGTCCGCGAAGAAATAGGGGGCGAGCGTGTTTTGGGGCAAGTATTCGGGTTCCCAACAAATTCCATCACCCGGGCCGGTTCATATAGACACTATAGCTACCCGAAACTTAAATCATGAGCTCTAATCTTTGATTGCCTTTCAACAAAACCCTATTTGACAGACATACGTATCACCAACATCTTACTAATTATAGAGAATGCGATAGATATCCTACTACTATAATTGAAATGACCTGCAAAAGTACGTCCGGGGTTGGTCAGCACACGGTCACTCCACTTGCTTCCAAACTTGCCACAGACTATTGATCAGTTCTCTGGCTAATACTTAGGCTTCTTTCCCCGCCTTCAATGTACTTACATATTGTACAGTTAATATAAAACTACATTTTAGCCACAGCATCTTTGTTTTGACCGCTAGGACATTAAAATCCCTAACTAACACCACTATGGCCAGAGATGAAGGAGGTATGAGGGAAAGGAGACGTACTGGAGCCTTTTCAAGAATAAGCGACAAACTAAGATAGGACTGAGGGTCCAGTCACCATGTTGTTGTTAAGATAGGACTGAGGGTCCAGAGTCTGGACCCTCAGTCCTATCTTAACAACAACATAGCGACTGGACAACCCACCCTGGCGGAGATTACAATAACTAGATTACAAACCTCGGATCTCTCGCAATGTGTGTGTGTATTGTCACGGCGTACTCGCGCTGCGACGGCATAAGTATTCCACTGTTGTGTTGACTACAACTCATGCTACGAACAACACGTTGACTGGAGAAGCACTATTTTCTTATACAAACTAATCATCAGGTCACGGACAAACCAAACACCAACATCATGCGCTGGCATTGCACTAAAGCTAGAGAAACAGGTCGTCATTATGTCAACATGTGTGTGCGTTTGCATGCGCAGATCGACCCCCCCCCCCACCCCAAACACACACCCCATTGCCTGCGATATGTGCGAAATGAAGCTAAGAGTTACTGAAGGGCTGCACCATGTACAATTGATTCACATAACTACAATGCTGCGCTTCTCCTAAGTGCAGATCTCCGCCAATCTCCGCCTGGGTGGGTTGTCTACCCAGGGCCCGCAAACTTTGGCAGGCAGTCATAGCCACTTGGAATGGGAACAAATCTTAACTCAAAGAATGTTAACTAATCTTCTTAAAGAATAATCTGAAAATGCCAATGACAGTTGATCAAACCTAAAGTATCGATTATTAATATGTTACACCTTTTATTCTTCTACATTCTCATTTGTTATTTCTAATTAGTATTCAAATTAAAGTTACTCATAATAATAATACAATACACTAATCCTATATTAAAAATCACACCCTGTGTGAAGAGAGTGGTGCCTTTGATGAGCCCCGTATCGTATTGATGTTGTCATCAATGTTTGTTTATTGGACATACATACATACGGACACACGGACAAAGTCAGATATAGGAGTGGTTGGCACCACTCAAAAATCACACCCAGTGTGAAGTGAGCGGTGTGGTCATCACAGTGATGGAAGCTCACTTAAAAAAAAGGGAAATGCTGCCAAGCACAACAAGAAGCGTCGAGGAGTTCACCAAACTGCTGTCAGACGTCACCATCTGTGTTTTTGTTTAAGTGCATAGTCCTATTTAGAGGTTATTCATTTCATCACGTGTCTCGCTAGACAATCACAGTGCTGAATAGAGTCAGCCAATAGAGTCAGCCAATCACAGTACAGCTAGGGGTGTACTAATGTAGAGGGGTGTGCTATTATGAGCCAATCACAGTACAGCGAAGGGTGTACTAATGAGGTGTCCCAACCCCACTTATAGGAGTGGCTACACCGCTCAAAAATCACACCCAGTGTGAAGTGAGCGGTGTTATTTAGCAACAACAGTGGTCATCACAGTGATGGAAGCACTTCAAAAAATAAGTAATTTTTTTTGAAGTGCGTGGTGATATTTATAGGTTATTAATTTCATCATGCGTCTCGCTAGCCAATCACAGTACTGAGCAAAGGGTGTGAATAGAGTCAGCCAATCACAGTACAGCGAAAGACACATTTTCACGGCGGTCTTTTCACGACGGTCCCAAACCCACTTATAGGAGCGGCTACACCGCTCAAAAATGGCTTACGGGACAGGTGGGCAGTTGTACCACGCCATCACACGCATGTCACCATGACTCAGCCATAACCATATACAAAGGAATTCCCAAAGCAGCTACAGCCAACTATGGAGTGTGTCGTCTAACATCAATGTGTCATCATGGAATCAAGCACAAATAACTCAGCTCGATATATGGCCACAAAGGGGGCCATGGCCATATATGGCCACATACTAATTACATCAGGGATCTCGATGTATGCCCATGAGATTCACACTGGAGAGAACAGCTGTGAACAGTGTGGTGAAACGTTCAGTAGAATGGATTTGCTCAAAGTACACCAGAGAATGCACACAGGAGAGAAGCCTTACTCATGTGACCAGTGTGGGAAGAAGTTCACTCAAAAGGAAAGTCTAAAAAAACACTAGAAAATTCACACAGGAGGGAAGCCGTACTCCTGTGACCACTGTGGGAAAAAAGGTTCACTACATTGTCTAGTTTCCTGCAAACTACAATTGTCCATTGCCTTGCACAGAATTCAAGCTGCTTCATTGGAACTGCAGAGCTGTAACATTTAGAACAGTTATATAACTGGCTTGTGGCGGCCACACGTTCATAGCGCCTTAACTTGGACTTGGAGTGAGTACATACTGTGAGAACGCTGCCCCACGATCCTTCTGGCTTTTGGTGTGTTAGAGTACAACCCATTCCTGTGCTGTATTAAGGTGTCCTTTTGGCAGGACTTTTGTGTCCTTTTGGCTAATAAGCCCAAAGCCAAAAGGACAAAAAGCCAACGCAAAGCGCCGCGTTGGAAATTATTCTGACCTTTTGTCCTTTTGGCTAAGGGGTAAGTGCCAAAAAGACTGTCCTTTTGGCAATTTTACCAAAAGGACATGTCTTTTGGGCTAGTAAGTCGTGTCCGTTTGGCTAAATGTGCCTGCGGTCATGTCCCTTTGGGGGGCAGCAGCGAGTCGTGTAGTGCTAAAGGGACAGTGCCAAAAGGACACTGTAGTGCCAAAAAGACAGTGTCAAAAGGACATTCATTGCCAAAAAGACACACATGCCAAAAGGACATTGCCAAAAGGACAATGATAGTAAAAGGAAAGTGATGCAAAAAAGACAGTGTCAAAAAGACAATCATTGCCAAAAGGACACTGATGCCAAAAGGACATTGCCAAAAGGACATAGGTTACGTGTGTAACCTATAAGTGCCAAAAGGACCCTGATGCTAAAAGGACAATGATAGTAAAAGGAAAGTGATGCCAAAAAGACAGTGTCAAAAAGACAATCATTGCCAAAAGGACACTGATGCCAAAAGGACATAGGTTACGTGTGTAACCTATTAGTGCCAAAAGGACCCTGATGCCAAAAGGACAATGATAGTAAAAGTAAAGTGATGCCAAAAAGACAGTGTCAAAAAGACAATCATTGCCAAAAGGACACTGATGCCAAAAGGACAATGAAAACTGGGGTTACGTGTGTAACCTATAAGTGCCAAAAGGACACTGATGCTAAAAGGACACTGATGCCAAAAGTACATTGATAATAAAAGGATAGTGATGCAAAAAAGGCAGTGGGGTTTTTCTTTGCACAAGACCCCCCCCCCATACTCCTTGGATAGGAGGTCCCATTGCAGGTCCCCAGGAAGCCCCATGCAGGTCCCACAGTTGGGTGGGAGGGGCTTGCCCTGTTAGGTCGTGACCCCCGGGCGGTCTAGACCCTCTCCTTCCCCGGTTGAGGGTCAGGAGATAGGACATAGTGGTTTCCCACTTACGTATTCAATTCACAAGGATCGAATCGCAATGCCAGATGTGAGCTGAGCAAGGTGAGGTTTCTTCTGGGTGTGCACTTTACAATTGCGGTTGGTGTGCAGATGAGTGTGCTCCACACAGACATTTTACATGGCCAAAATGGCCACTCGTTCAAATAAGAGACTTGATCCTGTATGATGTTTAAAATTGCGGTGCGTTTTTATTTATTTTTTGAGACTGACTTTTTCCTGTCTGACTTTTACGAGTGTGATTTTAAGACAGTGATGCCAAAAGGACAATGATAACAAAAGGATAGTGCCAAAAGGACACTGATGCCAAAAGGACAATGATTATAAAAGGATAGTGGATGCCAAAAAGACAGTCCCAAAAAGACATTCATTGCCAAAAGGACACTGATGCCAAAAGGACATTGCCAAAAGGACATGGTAACGTGTTTAACCTATAAGTGCCAAAAGGACCCTGATGCCAAAAGGACAATGATAGTAAAAGGAAAGTGATGCCAAAAAGACAGTGTCAAAAAGACAATCATTGCCAAAAGGACACTGATGCCAAAAGGACATTGATAACTGGGGTTACTTGTGTAACCTATAAGTGCCAAAAGGACACTGATGCTAAAAAGACACTGATGCTAAAAGGACAATGATAATAAAAGGATAGTGGATGCCCAAAAGACAGTGTCAAAAAGACAATCATTGCCAAAAGGACACTGATGCCAAAAGGACATTGCCAAAAGGACATGGTAACGTGTGTAACCTATAAGTGCCAAAAGGACCCTGATGCCAAAAGGACAATGATAGTAAAAGGAAAGTGATGCCAAAAAGACAGTGTCAAAAAGACAATCATTGCCAAAAGGACACTGATGCCAAAAGGACAGTGATAACTGGGGTTACTTGTGTAACCTATAAGTGCCAAAAGGACACTGATGCTAAAAAGACACTGATGCTAAAAAGACAATGATAATAAAAGGATAGTGGATGCCCAAATGACAGTGTCAAAAAGACATTCATTGCCAAAAGGACAATGATATCCAAAAGGACACTGATGCCAAAAGGACAATGATCGTAAAAGGATAGTGGATGCCAAAAAGACAGTGTCAAAAATACATTCAATGCCAAAAGGACAATGGGCCGGATAGATAAAGGGATTTGCGACCATATTTTGTACGTACCGGCATTTAGGACAAGTCGTACATATACACCTGATGCATAAAGATTTTTTGGTCTGTGTTTTGTGCGTCAGGTGCGCACCTTCTCACGTCACCCCCGAGGCACTCTTGCCAGGGGCTGAAATGTGCGTATGTCTTTAGAATGCTTTATTCTTCATGTCAAAATCAATTACAACAGTGGCAAACCTCAAATAAATATATATTATGTGCCCAACATTTGACAAAACATATATTAAAAAAATAAAAATAAAAAGTCAAACGATTTATTGCTTGTAGCCTATGCGTAATATAGACATGATGTAGATTCCACCGCTTTTTATTTATTTTCTATGCTATGAGTCGCATTTAGAGCTGAATTATTAGGTCCCTCCCATCTCAGCCAAAGTGTCACGTAGGCCTAATAATGAAAATAGGCTATGATGCCTTAATGAAACTGCGGAGGGACTGACTTGCATCAGTGTCCGTGCTGCGGTATTAATTTGTAAAGCCTAGGCTACTGTAGGCTACTGTATATTGATCACATGAACGCCACACACAACAGCCTAATAAATATTACCATCTGATGAGGAAAAATAAAGTGGATGAAAGCTGTGTCCAGAACCATTCCCCATTCCGACATAGGACAGTGATATCCAAAATTAACTAATTTAATCAATAAGCTCTGGTCCATAATCGGATAGAAGCGTTCCACTTGTGCTGGATTTATTTTCAACATCATCTTTAAGGTGCGCAATGTTCATTAGAAAAGGCTTATAATATCCTCTCCACGTTTTATTAGCCTTTTATTTGGTAATGGGGTTAAACCTTGTAAACTTCTTTATTCTCATTACACATGAGAGCATTTATTACGTGATCCACTTCCAGACAGAACAGTAGCCTAAGTTGTCAAGGCGATGCGACACCGCATACGTTATCTTTAGACGAGAGACTGCAGAGTTGAACTTGCATCAGCGTTGCCAGATGTTGTGAGAGAAATAAGCAACCAGGTCTAGGAAAACAAGCCCAAAAGAAGCAACTGGCACTTAGGCCATTATAAGCACTTTAATTAAACCGTTGTGAGCTTGTAGATCTGCTATTTTAAAAAAAAACGTGTAATAAAATGTGGAAGATTTGGAAGATTTTTTTAAACATTCTAACAACACAAATCTGCCTCCAGCTGGCACAAAACATTTTCAGATGGGGCTTATAGGGATAAATTAGCATGCATATTAACTTGGGGGTCCATGACATGAAAATATTTGAGAACCACCGGTTAAAACAATTAATCAATTGTGAAGCAAGCCCAAATAACCAACTACACTTTAGAAACAAGCCCAAAAAAACGCATCCCACAGCTCCCAATATTTACAAGCAACTTTACAGAAAAATAAGTCCAAATTCGCTTATAATAAGCGGACATGGCAACACTGTTTAGCACGGTTCAGCACAGTGACGTTGAAGTTGGATGCTGTTGGATGCAGCCTTCCACAGAGTAATCATCACACCTGGTCATACGCACTGGTCATACGCACGTCTCTGTCATATACGAACCCCTTTTTGAATTGCACGTCCGTTAGTGAGTACAAAAATACGACCTCCTTTACGAACTTCATTTACACCATATTTACGACCCTCGTTATGAATCGGGGCCAATGATAACAGAGGTACCATGCCAAGTGGACATAAGGTACTTCCTGTCTATCACTTACAATTGCGGTTGCATTTTTATTATTTTTTTGAACCCTCGGCTCAAATAACTACAGTTCCCAGAGTGCAGCAGCAAAATGGCTTTTCTGGATTTTCCATGGGGAAATTGGGGATTTTCCATGCCCTGCCCCAATCAACTCTCAACCTGTCAGGTTTGAAAGCATTCAAGCCAAGCTAAAAGCAAGCCTGTGTTGGATCTCACAACCACACCAGAGACTTGCAGAGAGGACACGCGTCGTCAGAGACATTCAAACAAACATTTCGGTCAGAGTGAAATTCGAGCCAGCTTAAGAAGAGACATGGAGGTAAGTCATACATTTGTTTGGTTAAAGTTTGAAATATGTTTTTATTTATTAGAAAGCTCTAGGTTATAACTCTATAGTGTTTGCTCTATCTAAATTGTTTGCCAAATGGTCATTTCATATGGCCTATCCAGAGTTAATGTCAACCTAGCACAGCTAGCTTAGCCTGGTAAACCCTCCCTCCGGAAATCTTATTTCCATTTGATTTCAGGAGAGAGTCTGGGCTGATCCGCCTTTCTGCAATATTCGCTCTGTATGCCGAACTGACAAGCCTATCAGCGTCGTCGCTCATCGTTCTGTGATTGACAGCGACAGTTGGCCAATCAGGTGGCGAGTTCGAGTGAGCCCGAATGAAGCCGAGTGCAGCCTGACTGCAGCGAAAAAAGACGAACCGCAGCCATTTTTTTTTTGTGCGAGTGCCGTCACATCTTATTTTAGGTTATAAAACGGTCTCAAACTTCGTTTTTGAGGCACGGAATTTACTTTTAAGGTATCGTTTGGATAGAATTTAGTTGTTTAACTTCATATATGTGGTCAATTAATCATGACAGAGCCTATTTAAAAATATAAATTCAGAGAACCGGGAGGGGCGGGCTGTGACACGCACGTATCCCAATAAGGCAACCTATTTTGGGCATGGCGATCTCAAAAGTCCCGTTGCGTCATATTAGTGACGGAGGTGGTAAAAATCCACTGCAATTGGCTGAAGGGGAAAAACGATCATTGGTTGAAGGGGTTGTCAGTCAACGGTATTACTCCCGCCCAACTCCAGCCCACAGCGAATATTGCAGAAAGGCGGTTCAGACCAGACTAACTCCTGAAATCAAATGGAAATGAGATTTCCGGAGGGAGGGTTTACCAGGCTACAGCTAGCTAGCACAGCACACCTAGTCTTTTTAGCATGACCCCTGAAGTGTCCTTTTGCAATGTACCTCATGTCCACTTGGCATGATACCTCGTTTGGAAAGTCCTGGCAATTTGGCAATGAATGTCTTTTTGACAATGTCCTTTTAGCATTGATTCTTGTACTGCCAACTGTCTTTTTAGCATGACCCCTGAAGTGTCCTTTTGCAATGTACCTCATGTCCACTTAGCATGGTACCTATTTTTTAGAAAGTCCTGGCAATTTGGCAATGAATGTCCTTTTAGCATTGATTCTTGTACTGCCAACTGTCTTTTTAGCATGACCCCTGAAGTGTCCTTTTAACTGTGCAGTGCTGTATAACAACAAAGCTTCTACATGCAGCAGCATGCTATGTTAGCTTTAAGCTACAAACAATTCAAGCTTCCCACATGGTAAAGGGAGTAGCCTACAACCAAATCAAGCTTCTGCACTTAGCATGGTACCTCTTTCTTAGAAGGTCCTAGCAATTTGGCAATAAATGTCTTTTTGACAATGTCCTTTTAGCATTGATTCTTGTACTGCCAACTGTCTTTTTAGCATGACCCCTGGAGTGTCCTTTTAACTGTGCAGTGCTGTATAACAACAAAGCTTCTACATGCAGCAGCATGCTAAGTTAGCTTTAAGCTACAAACAATTCAAGCTTCCCACATGGTAAAGGGAGTAGCCTACAACTAAATCAAGCTTCTGCACTTAGCATGGTACCTCTTTCTTAGAAGGTCCTGGCAATTTGGCAGGACTTTCTAAAAACCAGGTACCATGCCAAGTGGACATGAGGTACATTGCAAAAGGACACTTCAGGGATCATGCTAAAAAGACAGTTGGCATTACAAGAATCAATGCTAAAAGGACATTGTCGAAAAGACATTCATTGCAATTTGGCAATGAATTTTAATGCAGTGTTTACTGTTTCAGGAAAAGAACAGGGGGAGGGTGCCGCCAGAGCCGGTGCAGTGTTCAATCCCAGGATGTAAAAGCGCTAAGTTTTATGCAGACCTTAAAACGCATTTTAAAGGGGCCCACAAAATAGAAAATGCAGCGGAAATACTACTGTTCACCAAACTGGCCAGGGGCCATGTAAACATTGAGGCGTGTGCCTGCCCTGTTAAAAACTGTGCCCACAAGCCGGGCTCCAAACTGAAGAGGCACATAAGGGGAACACATGCCAAACAGAATCCCGATCCCAAACGGCAGGAGCAAATTGCAAACTCCCTCATACATATTGCTCAATGGCGAGAGGCCCAGTGGCTTTTTGCGGAGCTGTGGGCCTCGAACCCCGCTCTTCCCCTCACTACCACCATCGATTTGGAGGAAGACATCCCGGAGCGGCGGGCCGGGAAGGCCGAAGAGGAGGCCGGAACCTCCACAAAAGCTCCACCTCCAAAGCCACAACCCTCCTCCTATGCCTCCGACACGGAGGAAGTCCCAAAGAAGGCCAGAGCCCCAAAGCCCCCCTCCTGTGCCTCCTGCAGGCGCCTTAGAATGCAATTAGATGAGGAGACAAAAGAGAAGCTAAAGTACAAAAACTTGTTTTTGGCAGCTTCAGCAGCCAACATGAGGCGGGAGGAAGAGGTCTGTATTCATATGTCTGTGTGTGTGTGTGTGTGTGTGTGTGTGTGTGTGTGTGTGTGTGTGTGTGTCTGACTGTGTCCCATGTTGTTTGTTCATGTCTGTTCATCTCATTGGACAGGCACCAACGTCTCCGAAGGGGAAGGGGAAGGGGAAAAAGAGGAGCGAGGAAGAGGTCTGTATTCATATGTCTCTCTGTGTGTGTCTTACTCTCTGACTGTTTCCCATGTTATTTATGCATGTCTGTTTTTCTCATTGGACAGGCACCTTCTAATTGGACGACCTCTTCGGAGGGTTCCCTTCAAGATATTCCTCCAACACCTGAGGTGAGAGGCCAGGCGGACGACGAGGCCTTCGCCACAAATGATGAGATAAGCATGGCAAAGTCCTGTCATCATTACATTTGAATGAATAGGGGTTGAATTGGTATTGTAATTGCATACTTTTCTAAGTGTAGCCGGTTGGAGTTGAACCTCAGAGGCCACTGTAGGGACAGCTGCACTGCCCACTTCCTCATTGGCATTCAGTGTGACTATTTAAACGCCCTGTCATCTACCAAACACAAGCTGGTTGGTGAATGCTGGCCGTGGGTCTTGAGACCCGGGTCTGCCGAGTATTGTTATGTACGCTAGGATCATTCATGTGCCCTGTGCCGACTTCTTTCATGTGGCAGGAGGGAATGTATGAGCACAAACAGACAATTTAAGATCTATAGCCACTGCTGCTTTGTTTATGTTTGTTTTTAGTATTAGATTATTTGAGCTATTTATTACTGTGTGTAATGCAGGCTTTCCAAGGCCTAGAGGGGCGGATCCAAACCTAGCACTGGAATCCAACGCCGGCTCCCTATTGCTTCACCAATGTGCCCGCCTCCACCCTTTACTTGACTAGAAAACCATCAAGTCATTCATCAACCAGAGACTTGCTGTGGTTGCTGAGGAGTTATTTGCTGTAGTCGAAAGAATTATAGTTGATTATGAGAAGCAGGATTTATGTTTAAAAAAAACAGATTGAAGATCAACGCAGGATTCTGGACTTGGTGTTGAACCCACACATCAAACTACACAGAACAGGACTTCCCTCACTCACCAGACTCATCTACTAATTACCAATTCAGAAGATGGCGAGTGTGAGTGTGAGGTGCAGAATTCAGACATCTCGAGGTCCATTGGCGTACATGCACGGTGCAACGTGTGCTCTGGCCACATAGACCCACAGAGAGATCGATGTCGTTTGGCTGGTGCAAATGGTTCTACGTCAAGCCGGGATACAGAAGTCTGTTCATAATCCCGACCCTCCTGGAGGACCATACCACGCTGATCAGTGAAATGGCGCAGTAGCAAACTGGAATACAGCCGGGACTACAGTCGCCGGCTAGGGTGATTACAGAATCTACTTGCAGCTACCACCCCGGTTTGCTGGTGACCAGGCGATCAGGTTGCGAGAAAAAAAAAACTACACAGAACAGGTGTGTGTGTGTGTGTGTGTGTGTGTGTACCACTACACTTGTGATGACCAAATATCCCACATGTTTAGACTTTGAGAAATAGACACTATGGGGACAATCTTGCACTCCTTTTATAGACACTATGGGGACAATCTTGCACTCCTTTTATGGTTAGGATTAAATGGCACAAAAACATAACATTTCATTCATAAAACTGACCGTTATGGTTAATCAAATACCTGAGTATATAACAATAATCTATTGGTAATCAATTATCCTATATTAACACAATGGGTGCCAGAGGTTTATTGAAAGAGTTTACGCTGCGTGCCAGAAATCTCACCGTTTGCAATGCTGCGCTGTTTAGAGCTATAGACTCCACGGCGAGCACACGCACGTAAACAATGCATGCATGGACGACGATGGATGGTCCTGGCTAACGCCTGGAACAACAACATGTCTCACGCAAGTCACCGTTACGGAGCAATCGCGCATCGAGAATGACTCACTGTTTTGCCCACTGTAAAAAAGTTAAGGAGATACAGAGGTTTTTAGCAAGGGCCACAGAGGCAGGTGGCGCTGTCGGCTTGTCTTCAGGAGGAGCTGAGGAAGGAGCGAGAAGACAAGCTGCAGTTTGAGGCTCAGATCCGACAGGAAGTGTCCAAGGAGTTCACTGAGCGGATCGGTGATCCGTCTGTCCCTTACTTCTTAGTGTAGGGGTTATTCCAGAGAAACAAACCCAATATGCCCATATATAGGCATATATAGAGATCCGGTTGTCCAGAGCCACATGGTATTCCTAAACATAACCTCAGTAAACTATGCCTAAACCTAACCTTATTCCTAAACGTAACCTCAGTAAAACTATGGCTAACCCTACACTTATTTCTAACAAGCATACTAAAACAAATACAAGAACACAAGAACCGCTGGTCCGCGAAGAAATTGGGGGCGAGCGTGTTTTTGGGTGAGTATTCCGGTTCCCAACAAATTCCATCACCCTGGCCGGTTGATATGACACTAGCTACCAGAAACTTCAAACATGAGCTCTAATCTTTGATTGCTTTTCAACAAAACCCTATTTGATAGACATACGTATCACCAACATCTTACTAATTATACATCTACCAACACATCTAGGGCTTAATCTAATGACATTGAAATGACCTCCAAAAGTACGTCCGGGGTTGGTCAGCACACGATCACTCCACTTGCCTCCAAACTTGCCACAGACTATTGATCAGTGCTCTGGCTAATACTTAGGCTTCTTTCCCCGCCTTCAATGTACTTACATATTGTACAGTTAATATAAAACTACATTTTAACATTTTAGCCACAGCAGCTTTCCTTCCTTTTGGCTGCAGCATCTTTGTTTTGACCGCTACGACATTAAAATCACTAACTAACAAACACCACTACGGCCACAGATGATGGAGGTATGAGGGAAAGGAGACGTACTGGAGCCTTTTCAAGAAGCGACAAACTAAGATAGGACTGAGGGTCCAGTCACCACTACGGCCACAGATGATGGAGGTATGAGGGAAAGGAGACGTACTGGAGCCTTTTCAAGAATAAGCGACAAACTAAGATAGGACTGAGGGTCCAGTCACCATGTTGTTGTTAAGATAGGACTGAGGGTCCAGTCACCATGTTGTTGTTAAGATAGGACTGAGGGTCCAGACCCCACCGCGCATCTCCATATATGGCCATATCAGTTGGATCACTGGTGCAACGTAGCTGTGATGTAACTGATCGGGCCTAGATGTGAGGGCCACGAAGCGGCCCAAACCTCTAGTTATTGTAATCGGTTGTTTATTCCCTGCTCAATAGATAGGTTCTGATCTCTCGCAATGTGTGTGTGTTTATTGTCACGTCGTACTGGCGCTGCGACAGCATAAGTATTCCACTGTGGCGCTGCGACAGCATAAGTATTCCACTGTTGTGTTAACTACAACTCATGCTACAAACAACACGTTGACTGGAGAAGCACCATTTTCTTATACAAACTACTCATCAGGTCATGGAGAAACCAAACACCAACATCATGCACTTGCATTGCACTAAAGCTAGAGAAACAGGTCGTCATTATGTCAACATGTGTGTGCGTTTGCATGCACAGATCCCCCCCCCCCCCCCCCCACACACACACACACAAACCCACCCATTGCCTGCAATATGTGGGAAATGAAGCCAAGAGTTAGTGATCTCCGCCTGGGTGGGTTGTCTACCCAGGGCCCGCAAACTTTGCCACTTGGAATGGGAACAAATCTTAACTTTTCAAAGAACGTCAACTAATCTTCTTAAAGGGACTACACCATGAATTTTTACTTTTCCTAGCTGTTTTTGGTCTCCCCTACCTCTCTTCTATCCCAAAAAATACCCCAGTTTGAACACTCAGGCTTTCACAGCATATAGGGGTTTTCTGTAAATTGACCAAACTCAATAGCGCCCCGTGCCAAACAGGACAATGTGGTATTGCAGGTGAAAGTGCTTTATAAGCCAGAGAGAAGTTAGTTGGAATGATTATCTGAGGCTTGATTTAGGCTCAAACCTTTTGAAAAACGTTTTAGGGACAAACAATATGATATTAAATATATATATATTTGTTTTAATTCATGGTGTAGATCCTTTATAGAATAATCTGAAAATGTCAATGACAGTTGATCAAACCCAAAGTATCGATTATTAACACATCGGGTGCCAGCATTTTTTCATAACAACTTACCGTGGGTGCCAGCATTCTCCCCATTGACTGCGCTTTGCTGTTTAACGTTTCCGCGTGCGTTACAAGCAAATCCACGCAAAAAAAAGCATCGATTCATGTTCTGCCATGAGCCTGGCTACAGGCTGGAACCATAACATTCCCCTCGCGGGTTACAACGGGGGGGGGGGATCGCGCATCGCGCATGACCGTTTTTCCCCACAGGAAACAGATTCGGAGATATAGGCGTTTCAAAGTAGGAAATAGACAGGAACCGGATGGGGGTAAAAAAAGTGTTTCCGGTGAGCGATCTGGCACTTCCTTCGCAGGATTACAATGGGTGCTCCCAGAGCTGCTCTAGCCCCGCCCGCGCGGAGAAAAACGAAAAAACAAAAAGACTGAAATCACGGTTCAGACCGTGAACGGCACCGAAGCTTCGGAACCGCCACTATGTGAACACACGGTTCAGACCGTGTTTGGCACCTGATGTGTTAATACGTTACACCTTTTATTCTTCTACATTCTCATTTGTTATTTCTAATTATTATTCAAATGAAATTTACTCACAATAATAATAATAATAATACAATACACTAATCCTATATTAAAAATCACACCCTGTGTGAAGTGAGTGGTGCCTTTGATGAGTCCTGTATTGACCCCCGTATTGATGTTGTCATCAATGTTTGTGGACAGACATACATACATACGGACAAAGTCATGTATAGGAGTGGTTGCCTTCGGCACCACTCAAAAAGGGCTTACGGGAGGACAGGTGAGCAGTTGTACCACGCCGTCACACTCATGTCACCATGACTCAGCCATAACCATATACAAAGGAATTCCAAAAGCAGCTACATCCAACTATGGAGTGTGTTGTCTAACATCAACGTGTCATCATGGAATCAAGCACAAACAACTCCGCTCGATATATGGCCACAAAGGGGGCCATGGCCATATATGGCCACATACTAATTACATCAGGGATCTCGATTTATGCCCATGAAAGGGACAAGGAATGACAGATAGAGATCTCCATATATGGCCATATCAGTTGGATCACTGGTACGACGTAGCTGGTCGATGTGCGAAGCGAGGTGGACGCTATGTCACGCTAGATGTGAGGGGCCGCGAAGCAGCCCGGACTTCTAGTTATCTCAAAGTGCCTCATCGGATTCACACTGGAAAGAGGCCTTACTCCTGTGACCAGTGTGGAAAAAAGCTTCACTGTGAAATCCATCCTTGTGCAACACAAGAAGATTCATACTGGAGAGAACAGCTGTGACCCAGTGTGGTAAAAAGTTCAGTAGAATGGATTCGCTCAAAGTACACCAGAGAATGCACACAGGAGAGAAGCCTTACTCCGGTGACCAGTGTGGGAAAAAGTTCACTCAAAATAAAAGTCTAAAAAAAACACCAGAAAATTCACACAGGAGAGAAGCCGTACTCCTGTGACCACTGTGGGAAAAAAGTTCACTACATTGTCTAGTTTACTGCAAAAAAATGTAAAAGAAATATTGCCATCAAAATGTAAGTACCAAAGTAAAAGTACTCACATTTTCTCAGATTATCAAGCTTTTTCCAAAATAGCAGATCTACAAGCCCCAATTGCTAGACCCTTTTGAACTCTCCCACAATGTCGCTGGAAACCTGACGGATTGTGCTCGGCACAACTTCCGGAGGGAGTGCCACAAGGCGGACAAGTACTGCGAAAGACCTCAACACCTGCAGTGTACCGAGGAGAAGTCATGGGGGGGCCGGCGAACCTCCTCAACTCAAGATGCAGAGGAGCCACGGGGCGAAACCCTTTCCTTGCCGGGAAGAAACAAGCTTGCCAAACAAGCTCGTTTTGAGCAAGCCGAGGTGGTGGCCAGAGAACCCATCTCTGCCAGTGGCTGATGTGGAACAAGCAAGTGAGTGACACTGTGGCCAAGAAGTTTTAGTCCAGTAATATTGTCACTTGACCTCCCACTAATTGCAACAAAAACAAACTCAACTGATTTTGTGTCCTAAATAATTTTGCACCAATTTTCACGATTTTTCGCTATGAGCTTGTAGATCTGCTATTTTTTTCAATAGCCAAAGTATAAAAGGGTTAAAATTATTGTGATGCTATATTAACATAATTAGCTGGGGACCCCGTGGAACCCCCCCTGGAACCCCGGGTTCCACTTTGAGACCCCACTTTGAGAGGAGGCTGTCACCACCCCACCTCTGAAGCCCAGAAGAGGAGGGAGGAAGAAGGACTGAAACAAACACTCCTCAAACTAGCGAACAGAGCAAGAGCCATTCCAGTCGATGCTCGACCTGCTCATTCGTCCACTGCCACAAAGAAGATGGGAGCAGGCGTGAGAACAAGGGGAAGAGGGACATATTTTATTAAATAAATATGTACAATGAATGACGCAATTAAACTGTTTACAATTGTTAAAGACTGATTTTCTTTCCCATGTTAACTGGGCAACATTTAGACTAGAGCATTTAGAGCCAAAACGGTCCGGGCCAGGGCCGTTTCTGTATTTGACCATCGGGCCGGGCTCGGGCTCACCGAACATTTTGCGTAGATCATTTCACCCTGGTAACATAATTCACCTCTCACAAACCCCCGGTATAGTGCATTGTTGTGCGCTCTCGCTGCGCTGCCTGAAGCAGCAGCCTGATGCACAGCACGGCTGCTAGTAGTAGTCACATGACAACAACACCCGGCACACACACACACCAAAAGTGTGTTACGGACTGGAACTATATTTGCAATATTATTCTTCACAGTTTACCTCAAAGGTAGCCCATAATGTTTTTTTTGTTGTCGCTGCTGGCTGGATGAGGATCACGCAGAGGGCACACTGCTGCCTATACTTGATTTGATTGTTGTTCTTGTCTGGACTTCTAGTGGGTTTGTTTTTATCAGAGCACGAGTGCAGCTGCTGCGCGCACCAGTGAAAGCGCACGCTCGAAAATAATTAATTAATAATAATACATAAAGAGGTCTCTGGATTCGGACACGGGCTCGGGCTGCCAAAATAGCGCCACCTGCGGGCCAGGGGCCGCAAATCTACAAGCTCATAGCGCTGCACTCGGTGCCGCCGAGAACCTCTCGCTGACACTCAACGCACCTCTGACTGATCTCATGGTTCTGTGTGTTACAGTGGCAGGAGATGATTCCTTCAACACCTTATTCAGTGAGACTGGGGCATGTCTCCATATATAACACATACAGCTGTACTCTTTACAAAGCTGAGAAAAATAGCTCTAAATTGGTTGTTAATACTGTGTGGCATACGCCACAGCAGACCTCGACCTTTGTTTTGTATTTCTTAAGTAGAGAGGAGTTACTATGAATGGCGGATAAATGTTTCCGATGATACAGAAGTAGCTGTAAACCTAGAAACCAACTGCTTAACTACTACAAATGTATATATTTAATATAAACATATCTATGTACGAGTATATCTAATATAAATGTATCCAACTATATTTAATATAAATGTATCAATGTATGACTCTATTTAATATACATACTGGAGAGAACAGCTGTGACCCAGTGTGGTAAAAAGTTCAGTAGAATTGATTCGCTCAAAATACACCAGAGAATGCACACAGGAGAGAAGCCTTACTCCTGTGACCAGTGTGGGAAAAAGTTCACTCAAAAGAAAAGTCTAAAAAAACACCAGAAAATTCACACAGGAGAGAAGCCGTACTCCTGTGACCACTGTGGGAAAAAAGTTCACTACATTGTCTAGTTTACTGCAAAAAAATGTAAAAGAAATATTGCCATCAAAATGTAAGTACCAAAGTAAAAGTACTCACATTTTCTCATATTGTCAAGCTTTTTCCAAAATAGCAGATCTACAAGCCCCAATTGCTAGACCTTTTTGAACTCTCCCACAATGTCGCTGGAAACCTGACGGATTGTGCTCGGCACAACTTCCGGAGGGAGTGCCACAAGGCGGACAAGTACTGCGAAAGACCTCAACACCTGCAGTGTACCGAGGGGAAGTCATGGGGGGCCGGCGAACCTCCTCAACTCAAGATGCCGAGGAGCCACGGGGCGAAACCCTTTCCTTGTCGGGAAGAAACAAGCTTGCCAAACAAGCTCGTTTTGAGCAAGCCGAGGTGGTGGCAAGAGAACCCATCTCTGCCAGTGGCTGATGTGGAACAAGCAAGTGAGTGACACTGTGGCCAAGAAGTTTTAGTCCAGTAATATTGTCACTTGACCTCCCACTAATTGCAACAAAAACAAACTCAACTGATGTTGTGTCCTAAATAATTTTGCACCAATTTTCACGATTTTTCGCTATGAGCTTGTAGATCTGCTATTTTCTTCAATAGCCAAAGTATAAGAAGGTTAAAATTACTGTGATGCTATATTAACATAATTGGCTGGGGACCCCGTGGAACCACCCCCCCCCCCCCCCCCCCTTGGAACCCCGGGTTCCACTTTGAGACCCCACTTTGAGAGGAGGCTGTCACCACCCCACCTCTGAAGCCCAGAAGAGGAGGGAGGAAGAAGGACTGAAACAAACACTCCTCAAACGAGCGAACAGAGCAAGAGCCATTCCAGTCGATGCTCGACCCGCTCGTTCGTCCACTGCCACCAAGAAGATGGGAGCAGGCGTGAGAACAAGGGGAAGAGGGACATATTTTATTGAATAAAGATGTACAATGAATGACGCAATTAAACTGTTTACAATTGTGTAAAACTGATTTTCTTTCCCATGTTAACTGGGCAACATTTAGACTAGAGCATTTAGAGCCAAAACGGTCCGGGCCAGGGCCGTTTCTGTATTTGACCATCGGGCCGGGCTCGGGCTCACCGAACATTTTGCGTAGATCATTTCACCCTGGTAACATAATTCACCTCTCACAAAACCCCGGTATAGTGCATTGTTGTGTGCTCTCGCTGCGCTGCCTGCAGCAGCAGCCTGATGCACAGCACGGCTGCTAGTAGTAGTCACATGACAACAACACCCGGCACACACACACACACCAAAAGTGTGTTACGGACTGGAACTACTTTTGCAATATTCTTCTTCACAGTTTACCTCAGAGAAAGGTAGGCCATAATATGTTTTTTTTGTTGTCGCTGCTGGCTGGATGAGGATCACGCAGAGGGCACACTGCTGCCTATACTTGATTTGATTGTTGTTCTTGTCTTGACTTCTAGTGGGTTTGTTTTTATCAGAGCACGAGTGCAGCTGCTGCGCGCACCAGTGAAAGCGCACGCTCGAAAATAATTAATTAATAATAATAAATAAAGAGGTCTCTGGATTCGGACACGGGCTCGGGCTGCCAAAATAGCACCACCTGCGGGCCAGGGGCCGCAAATCTACAAGCTCATAGCGCTGCACTCTGTGCCGCCGAGAACCTCTCGCTGACACTCAACGCACCTCTGACTGATCTCATGGTTCTGTGTGTTACAGTGGCAGGAGATGATTCCTTCAACACCTTATTCAGTGAGACTGGGGCATGTCTCCATATTTAACACATACAGCTGTACTCTTTACAAAGCTGAGAAAAATAGCTCTAAATTGGTTGTTAATACTGTGTGGCATACGCCACAGCAGACCTCAACCTTTGTTTTGTATTTCCTAAGTAGAGAGGAGTTACTATGAATGGCGGATAAATGTTTCCGATGATACAGAAGTAGCTGTAAACATAGAAACCAACTGCTTAACTACTACAAATGTATATATGAGTATATTTAATATAAACGTATCTATGTACGAGTATATCTAATATAAATGTATCCAACTATATTTAATATAAATGTATCAATGTATGACTCTATTTAATATACATTTATCTACAAGTAAGACGCGCGAACGCTGGAAGCGAACGCAGCTCGAAAATAACAATAAGAAGAATAGAAAGGAATGAGCAATTACTTGCCATCCGGCCTGAAATATGCACAAATGACATGGAATTCTTAGATATCCCAATAGATGAACTAGTGTAGATGCTTGTAGATGTGTTATTTTTGACTGTCGCTGCTATATTTTTCTCAGAGGAGTGTAAGTAGTCACCCAGGGGCACAGGCGAATTTCAGCCACACTGTAGTGCATGCAGGCAATGAGAGCGTGAGTCACATGGGGGCAGCCAATGAGAGCGTGAGTGACATGGGGGCGCGGCTGCACACATACTGCACACAGACACAGACACACAAGCCGAGCCGAGTTTCATAGTATGCTCCACTTGGGCGGAGGCGCCTCCTTCCGCGTTCGCAATAAGACTCCATGTTTACTGCAAACTACAAAAGGAAAGGGAGATATCTATAAAATAGCCGATCTACAAGCTCACAACGCTTCGCATCGCGACGCGCTGTGAGCTTTTGGTACTTTAAGTACATTTTGATGCCAATACTTTTGTACTTTTACTCAAGTAAAAATTTTTATTATGGACTTTTACTTGTAACAGAGTATTTTTATATTGCAGTATTGGTACTTTTACTTAAGTAAAGAATTTGAGTACTTTTTCCACCACTGGTCTAATTCTCCTGGCTGCTAATATGCATGCATATGAGATTTGCATCACCTTATTTTATTTAAGTATGGATTGCTTTGTACCCCTTGTTCTCCCTTATTTAGTTATGCCAACTGACCTGAGCCGTACTGAGCTTGAACAGAGCAACGATGAGTATCTTAAAAAAAACGTAGGCTACTGCTGAGCTTTGTGAACAGATCCACAAACTACGCAATAAAGGTACCTAGCAGTGGTGTAAAAGTAACTAAGTACATTTACTCAAGTACTGTACTTAAGTACAATTTTGAGGTGCTTTTACTTTACTGGTGTATTTCCAATTGTCTAGACTTTTACTCAGGGCTGGATTAACACCTCTCAGTGCCCCTGGGCACTGGACCGACAAAGCCCCCCCCCTCCACGCGCGCAAAGCACGCGTGCGTTTTTTTTTTTTTTTTTTTTTTCAAAAAACAAAAAGTGTCCCATATGGAAGATCCGGCCCCGCTTTTACTTCTACTCCACTACATCTCAGAGGCAAATATTGTACTTTTACTCCACTACAAGTATTTGAAAACTTCAGTTACTAGTTAGTTTTCTGATATAAAATTATTACATTATTAAACTTACATTTTCAAATATTTTAGTACTTTTACTTTTGGTACTTTAAGTATATTTTGATGCCAATACTTTTGTATTTTTCTCCAGTAAATTTAGAATTCTGGACTTTTACTTAACAAAGTATTTTTATATTGCAGTATTGGTACTTTTATTTAAATAAAGCATTTGAGAACTTTTCCCACAACCTATGTTTTGATCATACCTAGCTAGTATGATCAAAACTGCCAGAGGAAACCTCATCGATGACAAAATTCACGAAAACATAAATCTAAAACCAGATCTGCAAACATAAACACTAATTCAGATGGCACGCTCATTACAGAAAAGGTGGATGTGGATAATCGCTTAAACAACTTCTTTACAACCATAGCCACCACACTGGTAAACATTCTGTCCTCTCATTCTGAGCTTTATGGTGTAAAACATAATGCACATCCAGGTATTCTACACAAAGATGATGTTAAACTCACCATGGTGACAAGTCTGACAACTGATGTTTAAAAAAAACTGAGCGCCCTACAACACAACAAGGCCACGACAATATCCCCTCCAAATTTCTCAGAGACACAGCCGCCTCTATTGCTCCAATCATTGCCCACATAACGAACCTCTCCATTAGCCATGCAATGTTCTCATCTCAAAGGTTAGAGAGGTTAGGATATGAACAGGTTGAAAAGTATCTTGTTGAAAGAAACATAACTTATGTACAAATTCCAATCTGGCTTCAGAACATCTCATTCCACTGACAGCTGCCTACTCTATTTGGCCGACTACAATACATCAATGAGATGGACTCTGGCAAATACTGTGGCATGGTCATGCTGGACCTCCAAAAGGAATTTGACACTGTATATCACTCTATACTGATTGATAAGTTGAATCGGTTTTCATTAGAGTTCTCACATTCTAACTGAACCCGACACGTTTTCCTCGGGCTCCATGAAAATTGTTTTTTTCCTTATAATAAAAATAATACTTTTGTTCTGTCTGTGTATTTATCTATTATGAAGATGGCGCTGATAGGCGTTTCACTTTTACTCTGTGACTGGAGTGGAGGGAGGCTCAGTCAGGGCTACACTCACGCACTGTGAAAGTCAGTCAGGCAGCGTCAGAGAAGTTGCTGCTACGTTGGCTTGGGCAGCATGCTTCTTTGATATTGGATCCTCCTCCTGATTTATACTTAAATGCAGGCTGGTGTTGCACACCAAATAGCCATTCAATCGACACGCCCACTGAAGTCTACAATGCATCAAGATCTAACACGTTTAGAACTTGTAGATTGGTTTCTTAACAGAGCCGGACTGTTATCGGACCTAAAATTACGATAATTGTTCGGGCCGGCCCAGCTAGGGTCGGGCCTTAATTTTCAGGCCCGTTGAGAACTGTAGTTTTCATAGTGCATCAGTTAACTGGATGAAATCTTATCTGGAAGGGAGAGAACAGGTGGTGGAGGTTGAATAGAACCCTGTCCTTCCCCCTCCCTGTGAGCTGTGGCGTACCTCAAGGAAGCATACTAGGGCCTTTACTGTTCCTAATATATGTTAACGACATGACATCAGCATGTGACTTCCACTTGTTCTTATTCGGATGACTAGGCACTCCTTAATGTGAGAGACACAGGCACAAAACCAGAGGTAGCTCCACCGATCTCGTTCAACCCAGATTTGGCACAAACATAGGGTTAAATTTGTTCTACTGCTATGCCGCCAAAATGTGGAATGCCCTACCAATAGCCATCAAAAAGTGTGACTCCTTACCCTCCTTCAAAACCGCCATAAAACAGCACCTGTCTGCAATTTGTAACCGGTCCAAGAAACGTCTACACTATAAACAAAAATAATTGCCAGACCTCCATAGATTTAACCTCTTTCAACTCCAACGTCTGGAGGAGCTCAAGTTGAAGAGCTTGAAAACCTTTACTGAGGTCATCAGAGCTGAGGTCATCTTGTCGTGGGACATGCTATGTTTCTATAGCCAGGAGAAGCGACAAGCCTTCACTCCCTATTATGTCAACTTCACAGAGGAGCTCCTCAACCTTCACGAGTGATTCTCAATAGGTACTATGAGGATCACAGAGAGCCGTTAGTAGTCGCACACTGGCCAGAAAACTGGGAACCATTTGAGGAGCTTGATAAAAGGCCAGTGATCCCTCCAGATTGAACAATCGAGTAGGGAGGCTTCTTAAACAGAAGAATTTTTGTTAAGTCTAGGTAAAATAGCATGCATCCACTGGACAGAAACTGTTGTAACCTACAGTTTTAATATTGCTTTTCCATTGTGTTAGGGTAATTTTTGACCCGTTTTTAAAGTTTAAATAGGTACAAAGTACCCTTTATATTTCTTTATTAGAACAAGGCTTCATGATATCCTCAGACACAGCTATTTTAACGCAACAAAATTAATTACCACCGTTTCAGTTCATTTTGATGGTCTCTTTAACCCATTAAGACCTGGAACTGTGTCATTTTTAGATTTGAGCTAAAAAGCATTATTTTACACTTTGGGCTATTCAAAAATAGCAGACATACAAGCTCATAGCGCGGCACCGAGTGCCACGCTACGAGCTTGTAGATCTGCTATTTAACCCTAACCCATGAAAAAGATTGAGCACCACTGATATAGAAACATACGTTTTTCAGAATACTGTTGAGATTTAGGAGACATGGAGAATTGGCTTCAGGTCTCAATGGGTTAAATATAATGGTGAAATCTAAACTAATTTTAAATGGGGGACCACAGGGCAGTCCCTGTTCCCCACTTTGAGAACCACTGCTCAGGTCTATTTACTCAACCACTTCCCCTGTTGTAAGGTTATGAGGCTTGATAGCAAGATCAAGATGAAAGACAGGGATAGAGTCTCATCCAGGAGTTCCAGAAAGACAGACGCTACTCCCGTCTTCATGCTGACCATCCAAGTGGGCGCCGTCGGCCTGGCCTCTGCCAACCGTGTGGTGATTTACAGTGGTGGAAATTAACTAAGTACATTTACTTAAGTACTGTACTTAAGTACAATTTTGAGGTATTTGTACTTTACTTGAGTATTTCCAATTTCCAATACTTTTACTTCTACTCCACTACATCTCGGAGGCAAATATTGTACTTTTACTCCAATACAATTATTTGAAAACTTAAGTTACTAGTTACTTCTCAGATATAAATTATTATATTATGAAACATACATTAACCACTTTAGCCCTATTTTATACATCTGCTATTTTAAAACATTTTAGTACTTGTGGTACTTTAAGTACATTTTGATGCCAATACTTTCGTACTTTTACTCAAGTACTGCACATTTTTAATTCTGGACTTTTACTTGTAACAGAGTATTTCTATATTGCAGTATTGGTACTTCTACTTAAGTAAAGAATACTTTTTCCACCACTGGTGATTTATGACCCCAGCTGGAACCCCACCACCAGGCCGTGGACCGCGCGGACGGCATTGGGCAAATGCAAAATGTCGTCATCTACCGGCTAATTACCTGTGGCCCGTACAGTGGAGGAGAAGATCTACAGGCCATCAAAGAGTCTTTGATTAGAGAGACCACGGGGGGACAATCGGAACCCGATCAGGTATGCTGTGGGATTATACGTTTATATTCAATTTGATTATATAGTGCCAATCACAACAAGTTCTCATTTTAATTACACAGTAAGATGATACACTAGAAAGTACTGTTCCTGAAGAAACAGTGTGGGATCGCTAAGACAGTAATGTTCCTGATTAAGTCCGTCTTACCTATTTATGTTACATATTGTGATGTCACGTGAAGCTTGACCAATCAAAAAACGGGCGGAATAATAATAATAATAATAACTAGAAAAAGTGCTCTTATGTTCTAATTAGAACATGTTACTGTGTCATAGTAACATGACACAAGTGTCCTATCCGTGTCCTATCCGTCTGTTTTATCCAAACCTTAGTTGGATAAAACTGGTATCCCCACCTGGAGTTACTGTATAACTGTCTTATCCGTCCTGTCTGTATAAGTGTCCTATCCGTCCTGTCTGTATAAGTGTCCTATCCGTCCTGTCTGTATAAGTGTCCTATCCGTCCTGTCTATGTAAGTGTCCTATCCGTCCTGTCTGTGTAAGTGTCCTATCTGTCCTGTCTGTGTAAGTGTCCTATCCAATTGTTACAGTATCCGCCATTTCTCAGCCATTTCGTGATTATTCCTGTCTTACCTCACTTTGAAAGAGGCAAAGACTCTTTCAAAGTGACACATGTATTTATAGGCCGTTATATGTCACTAGCCAATCAGATCACACTATTTCACCGTATTGTCAAGTGTCACGTGAGGCTCGACCAATGTTTGCTTGGCTGACGGAAAGTGAAAACAAACTCTCCTGGCGGAGACAACTAGAAAGTACTGTTCCTGAAGAAACAGTGTGGGATCGCTAAGAATGTTGATAGTATCACACTAGATCCTGATTAATTCTGTCTTACCTATTTATATTACATATTGTGATGTCACGTGAAGCTTGACCAATCTAAAGCGATCCCACAATAACTAGAAAGTACTGTTCCTGAAGAAACAGTGTGGTATCGCTAGGAATGTTGATGGTATTGAGTATTCACAGCACGTCCTGCAAAGCTTAGCCTATCAGAAAACGGGCGGAATAATAACTAGTGAAGATAACAGCTAAAGCGATCCCACAATTAATATATTTTGAATAGGTACTTCACCAAGCAGGAACTGAAGGAGCTCTTCAGCCTGGAGGAGACGCGTTCCTCTAATACTCAGCTTGAGCTGCAGATCCTCCATTCCAGCCACCGCATGACAAGTGAAAAAACTAAAACAAGAATTTTGTTCTTTTTTTTTTCTTTTTGGAAGTGTGTTCTAATATTAGTCTATTATAGCTAGATAACATCATTATCCATTGCCTTCATTGTAGGAAATGTATTGAGTGAATTCTAACATTTTTATAATTGAAAACGAGATAATATTGAAAGATGACGCTACACCGTTTTCCTGCCGACCACCCAAGTGGGCAGCGTCGGCATCACTCAGACCACTGCCAAATGGAAGTTAATCTCTATGCACAGCAGCCATATTGGGAATGAATTGGGCCCCTTCCTTACTTCCTTCACAGGTGTTACCAATGATACTAATTAAAGCTCTGTTCCATTTAGTGTGGCATAGTGGTTGTCTTATTTTCAAGGACCCCCATAACTCTGAGAGTGTACAAATGGAACCCAGAGTTACACACCCACCATAAGGGGCCATTTGGGAACCAAAATGGAGTCTGACCAGAATGGAACAGAGCCTTCATTAGTATCATTGGTAACACCTGTGAAGGAAGTAAGAAGAGGCCTAATTTCTCTCCAAAATGCCTGCTGTGCATAGAGCCTATTTACGAAGGTTCAGCTGGGAGACTGAACAAACTGTCATTCCTAAACATTCCCCCCCGCCCTGTTCCAGTCAGATCGGCCTAGCTCATGACAGCGTTCCTTTAAAAGGACGCCTCTTCCTACCTCGTCTAACTTGTGCTATCCGTTTAGGTCACCCGCCACCACGAGGCAGCAGGCACCACCAGGAGTGGCCCTATCTCCGGGGCGGGCTCCGGAGCCCCCTGCCTTCCATCAGGTAGGATTTGATCCGAGACTTCAGATCAGATTCCTCCGATGGGGCCCGCCCCCAAAGCAACATCATTATATGTTCACCACATGTGATGAACAGGCCTTGGATACAAACGCCACAAAAAGCATATCACTGTCCGTTGTGGAAGCCTTTTTTCCACCACAAGCAGTGGTGGAAAAAGTACTCGAATGTTTTACTTAAGTAATAGAAATAGTAATCTGGGATCATAGGTAAACCAAGAACCTATCACCAGTCTGAACAGTCATGAATTATGACCTATCTGCTTGACCCAGTACACACATGTGGTGAATCGCTCATCTACGTAAGCATAATTGCTACCCGTGATACGATGACCACCGACTACTTTATGAGACTGGCGTCTGTGCACGATACAAGATGCATGTTCTATTCATGATACGTAGCCTGTGAGTTTAGTTCAGGCAGTATACACACGAGAGGTTACATGCATGCTCATTACAGTGGCTGTATACAGCGTCACGCAAGAGCCATACGTCATACACTGACGTGGCAATCAGCTATATGTTTCTTCCACTGTGTGTTATGGTTGTTGTCATGCAGCGTTTGCTCCCACCACCACCCCAGCACCACCAGTAGTAGGCTCCGCTATTTGTTCTGGTCCCTATGGGGGGGTTGTTATTATATATCCATCTCCCTGCTCTTAATGGTTAAGGATGGTTGTCGAAATTGTGCTGAGCAGGGAGAAAAATGTAGCAGAGCCTGAACGCCAAGATAAGATATTACATCCACACTTGTATTCTCATTCTATAATATTGGTTCAATATTATTCTGTCTATAACAGGGGTCTTCAACAGGGGGTCCGGGACCCCTAGGGGGTCCTCAGAGCTACTATAGGGTAGGGTGTGATAGGATTTCGTTTTTGTTACATTAACCACTTGAACCCTAGAATTCCTTTTCTGAGGGGAACATTAGCCGAAAATAGCAGATCTATTTTTGGCAAAGAGGCTATATAGGTGTAGAGGGAAAAAAGAGAAGACTAAGTTAAAAAAAAAACTTCTGAAACACAATTTTATACAATATAGAGTAGGGGGTCCCTGCTTCATCTCTCTCTCAGCTAGGGGGTCCTTGGCCTGAAAACGTTGAAGACCGCTGGTCTATAATATTGGTTCAATCTATTTGTGAGTTATCTGACTCAACAAACCATTCTGTTCCTTGTCCTCGTCTCAATGTGTCCAATACTGTGTATCATTTTCTATGTCGAGTATTAAACTTAAGAACTCGTCGTGCGATACTGCCTGGTGTCATCGTGTTCTGCACGGACGCCGGCGACTCAACTGAAACCTCGCCGCCATAGGCTCCATGCACAGCAGCCATATTATCACTTCCTTCCCAGGTGTTACCAATGATACTAATGAAGGCTCTGTTCCATTTAGTGTAGCACAGTGGTTTCCACGACCCCCCCTAACTCTGAGAGTGTACAAATGGGTCCATTTGGTTCCATTTGTACACTCTCAGAGTTACACACCTGTAAGGGGCTATTTGGAAGCCCATGAGGGTCCCTGGAACCCAACTGTAGACCCACTGGTGTAACAGAGTGTTTCCAGTGGGCCAACATGCACAATATCAGCACCCTGACTCTGTTTGACCAGAGTGGAACAGATCCTTCGTTAGTATCATTGGTAACACCTGTGAATGTCTTCATAATATGGCTGCTGTGAATAGAGCCTATTGAACTCGTCATTTGGCGTTTTCAAGTGGTTTACGCTAGAGGGCGCTGTGTTCCACAGCCTGTGAATCATGATGATGATGAAGAGCACAGCCAAAGATCATGTGATCACAACAAAATGGAGCTGGATCTGTTTAGCATTATAGGATTTATAAAAAGAAAATCAAATTTTCTCTGCTTTTTGGCAAAAACAAGCCACATTCAACTGCCCAGATTTATGTGATAGATTGACGCGGCGGCACTTTTTTTTTTTAACCCCCCCCCCCCCCACACACACACACACACACTTCTTTTAACAATTAAGATCTGAGGCGATTCTTTAAAAAATATATAGTTTTTTGAAAAAAAAAGATTCACGATTTTTCAAAAATAGCAGATCTACAAGCTCAAAGTGCGGCACTCGGTGCCGCGCTATGAGCTTGTATATCTGCTATTTTTGAATAGCCAAAGCAATCTAAAGTGACACAGATGCGTTCCAGGTCTTAAGGGACCACATGGGTCGGTCAACCGAAATCTCAACCCGAAATCACAGCAACAGTATAATATCAAACAAATCTAGAGTCTGTACATTCAAGCTACAGTATACACTCTATAGGATGCCAGGTCTACCAATGACCTGGCATCTGTCTACATAACATGCCATCTTTTTTTTGTGTTTTGGCGACTACTGTGTGTATATTATCCTCGATTGTATTTTTCAACCTTCTGTATGTTCAGCCGAAAGCATTGTGGCAGAATCTTGATAGAAAATGTCTCCCTCTTTCCCCTGTGGGGGTGTCGCCCCATCGTGGACAAAGCCGCCACTGAGTTAAGATAAAGTTGCTGGGGTGTGCTTTTACTTTACTTGAGTACTTCTACCCCACTACATCTCGGAGGCAAATGTTGTACTTTTTACTCCACTACAATTTGGAAACTTTAGTAGTTATAAGTTACTTCTTAGATTTAGATTGTTTTTACATTTTCATTACAAAGCATACATTAACCAATAAAGCCCTTTTTTAATCTTTTGTTTATTTGTAAATAGCTGATCTACAAGCTCACAATACGTCTGTGCCATACATGTAGGCTTGTAAATCGGCTATGTTCATCACGAAATGGGCCATTTGTTATATCTTGATGCAAATACTTTTGCTCTTTTACTAAGGCAACATTTTGAATAAAGGGCTTTTACTTGGTAACAGTGTATTGCTACATTGTGGTACTGCTACTTTTACTGAACACATTCCCTGCCATTGACGGAGATCTCCGTCATTTCAAATCCACCGATTGACCTCCATTGACGGAGATCTCAGTCTTTTCAAAACTTTTTTTGTTTAAGATTCCACAAGAGGGCGCTCTAATGCAACTTAGGAATGATCCTAGGACCCTTAAAGAAGGAATGGACAGACATGACGTCATCCCAAAGAATGACACTCCCGTCCGCTCCTTCTTTATGAGTTTTTGAAAAACACTTCTTTCTTTTTTGTGTGAAAATCATGTGTTTTTGAAAAAAAAATAACAAAAAAAAAAGAACCCAACATATCATTATCTTAAGATTTGCAGCTCCATCCACTCCTTGTTTAACTTATAACTGAAAAAGGCTGTATCTCGCTTCCAAAGCACTTTTCTTTTTACTTTGAAAAAAAATAAAAATAAATCGCACTGGCCAGAAATAGGCAGAAATAATTCTGGCACTCAGTGAGTTAAGTAACGAAAAAAAAGAAGGAAAAAAACACAACAACAAAACAGCGTACCTGTTCCACTAGACTCTCATACCCAGATAATGGGCTAAGTGTCTACCAATCAAAGCATACATTTAAATTCAGTGTGTGGGGCTTGTCTGCCTGGTGAGGGCCACCGGCGGTGACAAAGACACCCCACAGAATGCCTCCACCTAGATCAGGAAGGACCACCTTTTGTCCTTCACATTGATTCCCTTTTGTTCTTTTATCTCTGAACTGTCACCACCCACCTCCTGCCCACACAGAATTAGAACATCACACTTATCACCATCAGTGGTGGAAAGTAACAAAGTACATTTACTAAAGTACTGTACTTAAGTACAATTTTGAGGTACTTGACTTGAGTATTTCCAATACTTTTACTTCTACTCCACTACATCTCAGAGGCAAATATTACTTTTACTCCACTACAATTATTTGAAAACTTTAGTTACTAGTTACTCTTCAGATATAAATCATGATATAATGAAACATACATAACCACTTTAACCCATTTTTATATACCTAGGCTATTTGAAAATAGCCGATCTACAAGCTCACAACGCGTCGCGATGCGACGCGTTGTGAGCTTGTAGATCTGCTATTTTCAAATATTTTGTACTTGTACTTGTGATACTTTAAGTACATTTTGATGCAAATACTTTTGTACTTTTACTCAAGTAAATTTTGAATTATTACTTGTAACAGAGTATTCTTATATTGTAGTATTGGTACTTTTACTTAAGTAAAGAATTTGAGTACTTTTTCCACCACTGATCACCATTGATAAGTGGAGTTCTCTGAAAGTCTGGCTATAATATCATATAATAATCTCATCTATTGTTCCACCACCATATTTCAGGCAGAGCGCTCAGTCAACGTTCAAGGGCATAAAGGAGGCCCAAACATGGCGGTACAAAACACTCGGTACCTCCACACCTTCAGTGACAATGACAGCTTCCACCGGCAGGCAGAGAACAACAGGACAACACCTCTGTGATGAAGTTCTGTCTCCTCTTCGTCCTCATGTACAACCTGAAGACAGAGAGAGAGAGGGAGAGAACATGAGCATGTGATGGAAGTAGTAGGCCTAGACTCATTTACCCCATTAAGACCTGGAACGCATCTGTGTCATTTCAAGATGTCTTTGGCTATTCAAAAATAGCAGATATACAATGGTGAGCTTGTAGATCTGCTATTTAATTTTTTTTTAATCTTGGAAAATTTGTGCAAATCTTTGAATGAAAAAAAAAAAAAATATATATATATATATATATATGTATATAGAGAGCGAGAGAGAGAGAGAGTAATGTTTAAGTGAACATTTTTAACTAAAATCTTTGCTTCCGGGGGAAAATGTGCAAAAAAAATATAAATACAAAAACGTCCTGTTTATTTCCTGTGAAAAAAATGCCAATATCTCCGTTCCTCTTGCTTTACGGCAAAAACAAGCTGGATTCAAACGGCCACAGCTGTGCAATGGATCTGTGTGGATACATTTTGTTTTTTTCCCTATACTACGACAACCCTGTGCGTGCAATGAGGCGATGTCGGTGAGGACGGAGGTCACAGACAATATTCCACGTTTTTTTCAAAAAGTACAGTAAAATCGAATCCTTTTCTCTGGCAGTGGTGGCACACTTATTACACTAGCACTCTGGCAGTCAAAGAGTTAAAGTAGCCAATACCACAATATAAAAGTACTCTGTTACAAGTTTACAAGTTACAAGACTTATTCAAAATCTGACTTGGAGTAAAAGTACTGGCATCATTACTTACTTAAAACTCATGTCGCGTCACGATAGCAGATCTACAAGCTTTGAGCCCTGATTCACCGTGCAATGGAAGTCAATGATGGAGGATATTTTTGGATCATCAATTGTTAATCTACAGAGCAAGAATTGAAGACACCTCTCCAATATTTGGAGTAACATGAGGGCAAGTTAACTACAAGTTTATTTGTACTTTAAGAAGGTGTGTGTGAGGCGTTCTAGTCCACTGGTTGTCAAACTTGTTTGGCTTCAGTGCTCCTTTCCCTTATTTATGAATCCAAGTTCCCCCTTTTACCCAACTACAACATTTTGGTTCAAGAACCGTCAGAGAAAACCGTTGCCAGCATTTGCAATGAATAACTCACCTTTTGATGTGAGAGAGCAGACTAGCCCACACCACCTAGGTACTGCTGGATCGCTGACCCTCCACTCCCACCTATCCAGCATCAGGGTCTTGAGCTCTGCAGTGTTGCCACGTCCTACTTGCTCCGCTGTCACGCCGCAGTGTCGTCGTAGGTGGTAAACCTCCCTCCCAGCTGTGCCTTGTCAGAGGGCCATCAGAGGGTGCCTGACACCTTTTAAAGAATTTAGCATCACAAATAAATGAAATTAGTACCTCCTGAGTCGATTCATGTTGAACCGTTACCATAACATTTTATTAAAGCTGCACTATGTAACTTCTTCCTCTTCTACCCAGGTTCCTTCTGAGACATGACCTTTGACACAATCTAAATGTCTCAATAGGAGAGCAGGGAGACGAAATACAAACACCCCAATTATATAAGTTATATTGTATTAACATACTCTACCATACAGATTGGACAAAATTACGTTTGATACATTTTAAAAAACAGTTACATGGTGCCGCTTGAAGTCTAGTTTTGAATGCCAATATGTTACTTTTTCAGCAGGTTAAAACGCACATCCCCTATTCTGGGAGAACATTCAGCGAAAATAGCCATTCTACAATCTTACAACATGGATAAAAAAAATAAAAAAAGAGTGTAATAGAATATTTTTTTTTTGTTTAAAAGTTTAAGCTTTATATTCTGATTGCTATAGAACACCGTTTCCCAAACAATGGGTCGGGAGCCATCTTTGGGTCGCGGACCATTTTTTATGAGTCGCGAGTAAATATCTAATGTTTTCCGTTTCTTTCATAAAAAATAAAAAAAAGGATAAACAAACGGAAAAACAATCACAACTTTTCATCTATTAAAAAGGTATTTTCATAAATATATGTAATCGAATAATTTCCATAGATAAAAAAAAAACAAAGCTTGTAGATATAGGCTATTTTCACTAGTTTGGGTCCCAGGCAAACGTCTAATTTCTTTATTGGGTCTCAAGCTAAAACGTTTGGGAACCACTGCTATAGAGTGTTTGTTCAGTATCAGGGGTCTTTTTTAGTGAACAGAAAATATTTTAGCAATTTCATCCAGTAAGGAGGACAAATTTACTCATACAGGACAAACAGGTGAAATTGGAAGTGATGAAATATATATAAATACATATATATAAAGACCCCCCCCCCCCACACTCACACTCTACCTGCTCCATAACTTGAAGAGTGTCATTTTGTTTTATAAGTTCCGACCGCTCCTCCTTTTCGGCTGATAACCTGCAGAAGATGGATTCGGACGAGTGTTCCCCTATGACTGTCTGTGTCTGAGCCCTGAACACGTAGGGGGAAACACAAAACAGAATAAATTATACAATTTCCCTTAACCCATTTAGATTTTAACCATTATGTTATACTTTGGCTATTCAAACATAGCAGATCTACAAGCTCATAGCGCGGCTCCGAGTGCCGAACTATGAGCTTGTAGATCTGTTATGTTTGAAAAATTATGAAAATCTGTGCAAATCTTTATTTATTATATATATATATATATATATATATATATATATATATATATATATATATATATATATATATATATATATATATATATATATATATATATATATATATATATATATATATAGTGAACATTTTTAACTCAAATCTTTGTTTCTGGGGATTCTGCAAATGTCTTCTAAATCCTAACAGTTTGAAAAAAACTTATGTTGCTTTAATATCAGTGGTTCTCAAACTCTTTCATGTCAAGGACCCCCCAGAAGCAAAGATTTGAGTTAAAAAATGTATTTAAAAAAAAAAAAATATATATATTCAAAGATTTGCACACATTTTCACGATTTAAAAAAAAAAGAGCAGATCTACAAGTTCATGCTGCGCCTTGAGCTTGTAGATCTGCTATTTTTGAATAGCCCAAAGTATAAAATAATTGTTAAAGTGGTTACACAGATGCGTTCCCGGTCTTAATGGGTTAAAGGACAACTTTGTTTTTTTACAACCAAGGTTTATGTTTTAGATTGTAATTAAAGTAAATGCAAGATAAGTGTTAAACATTTTTAATTCACTGCTTTCTATAGTTTTAGCAATTTTCACAATCTTTTTTACAGAGGGCATTCTGTCCGGTGGCTAAATATGTCTTTTTCTACACAATAACCCAGCGTTTTCTTTATTATTATTTACAGTAGCTCTTCTAGCCCCCAATAACTCACATCTGGCCATCAAAGACCACAGAACCTTTTTTATTGTGTAAAAAAGGCATATTTAGCCACCGGACAGAATGCCCCCGCCCACTGTAAAAAAGATCGCGAAAATTGCTAAAACTATAGAAAGCAGTAAATGAAAAAAAAAGAACACTCATCTTTTATTTACTTTATTACAAGCTAAAATATAAACCTTGGTTGTAAAAAAACAAAGTTATCCTTTAAGGAGGAAGAGGACTCTACACAAACCGATAGGTTTCAATTTAGTCATGTATGCCTCGTCTTTAAAAAATAAACAAAAAGGCTTTGCTCTGAGCCCACAGCTGATAAAGAGACATCTAGCAAACCACACGGCATTGAAAATAATTTCAAGAAAGAAATACGTCACACCAACTTTTCTCACTGCTCACACACCTGGGATTGAGTGACAAATAAATGCCTCTATAGGGAGGTTTCCTGTTAGTAAACATGAGAGGAATATGACCGCGCAGCTGCGGGGGGAAGCCTATGGGTGCGTTTGGAAATTACGCACCGGAGCACACTCGCCTATTAGTTTGTATTGGCCAGTGCGCTCACTGCCGCTCAGGGCTGTATTTTCGAACGCGCCTTTCCCCCACTGACCCCCAGGCATGCGCAGATTGCGCATTCTGCTCTGTGATGACGTCGCGCGGAAATCCGTCTATTCTCTTGATTCCAAAGAGGTTGGAGACTGAACGTGTATCAATGCAATATTCTGACATCCTGCCGCTATCTGAAATATAAAGAAAATATGCGACGCATGTTCTGTTAGATATATCTGAACTATACAAAATACACTAAACATTTGTGGTAGATATACTGTCTCTGAACAACAAAATACACACGATAGTTTGTCAGATATTGTTGATATGGGTCCAAAACAGACAGTCCATTAGTACCTTCTATACCTAGTAGACCAGGGTCCCCCCCATTACTAACGCTCCACTCTTTCCCCCCTTTAGACCACATTTCTTCACTGAAAATAGCAGTTCTACAAGCTCAATTCAAATAATCAAATCACTGCAAACTAAAATGATAATTTCACAAATTTAACAGAAAAATTGAAAACCAATCCCCTGATCTTTGGTCCCTTGTTCGGTTCATTAAATGTTGTAATGGTCCTTTAATTTTCCTTTAGACCAGTGGTTCTCAAACTGGGACCCGGGACCCTGCATGGGTCATTGAGGGGTAACGTTCCAGGGGTCCCCAGCTAAATGAATGAAGAACCAAACTGACCATTACAAGTCTCTAACTCTGAGTGTACATAAAATGGAACCAAATGGATCCTTACGGGTCCATTTGGTTCCATATACACACTCAGAGTTATAGGGGTCTGTGGCCTCTAATGCATATCAAACTGGGGGGTCCTTGAATAAAAAAAAAGTTTGAGAAACACTTGTTTTAAATATCCCGATGAAAATATTTTCCAATGTGATCCAATAGTATCCAGTGGTGGAAAAAGTACTCAGATATTTTACTTAAGTAAAAAGTATCAATACTGCAATAGAGAAATACTCCGTTATAAGTAAAAGTAGAAAAGTATTGGTATCAAAATGTACTTAAAGTACCAAAAGTAAAAGTATTAAAATGTTTGAGAATAGCAGCTCTACAAGTTCACAACGCGCGCGACGCGTTGTGAGCTTGTAGATTGGCTATTTTCAAATAGCCTATGTATGAAATAGGGCTATATGTTTGTTGTTTTAATTGTATTAATGTATGTTTTATAATACACTAATTGATAATTGCAAAGTAATTAGTAACTAAAGTTTTCAAATAATTGTAGTGGAGTAAAAGTACAATATTTGCCTCTGAGATGTAGTAAAAGTACTTCAAATTGGAAATACTCCAGTAAAGTAAAAACTACCTCAAAATTGTACTTAAGTACAGTACTTGAGTAAATGTACTTAGTTACTTTAGTACTTGAGTAAATGTACTTAGTTACTTTACACCACTGATATTATCCAACAAACACTCCAAATCTTCTCTATGTCCCAAAAATCAAGTAGCCTATCCTTCAAAAGTCCCAAAAGAAAATATCAATGCATTGCATAGCCTACAAGTAAAAACAAATAAACCTCCTCTCACCCAAACAGCAGATTCCTTTGTTTCTTTGAGGTTTGCTTTTTCAGTCCATATTCACCATCACAATATCTTAATATTTCCCATAATACTGCCCTTGTTTAGGACACAAAGTTGATCAACTTTTATATTTCATGATTTAAAGTGTGATTATGGATTTCTGTAGGCCTAGGCTGTAAAGAGTTTATTTGACCAAACAGACCAAACACTCTTCCACACCCAAAATGGAAGCCCAAGCCTTCACTTCCTGGAACTTTTATACCTGTTCCTTGTACCTCACTTCCTGGAACTACCCCCCCACAGCGCCCCCTATCACATAAAGCCTGTACTACAATGAATGGATTATGTACTCAAAACAACACAAATATTGTACTTGTTACTCTATTACAATTATTTGAAAACATATTTTAAAAAAATAAAGCAAATTTAGATTATTATGAAACATTAACCAACAACAATTTACACAAAATAAGATTAGTACCTTCTATACTATACCCTGGTCTAGTAGTAGACCAGGGTCCCCCATGACTAATGCTCCACTCTTTCCCCCCTTTAGACCACATTTCTTCACTGAAATTAGCAGTTCTACAAGCTCAATTCAAATCATCAAATCACTGCAAACTTAAATAATAATTTTACAAATTTAACAGAAACATTTAAAACCAATCCCCTGATCTTTGGTCCCTTGTTCGGTTCATAAAATGTTGTAATGGTCCTTTAATTTTCTTTTAGACCAGTGGCTGGTCTAAGAACCATAGGCTTCCTTTCACTTAAGTAATTTGCATTATTGAGACATGCCCAACATAGGTTCCTCAAAGAACACAAAGGTTCTGTAGAACCAGATGAGGAACATGAAGAACCATTCACTAAACACAATGATTCTTTGGTAGATGATGGTTCCGCATGGAAATCGTGTGTAGTGTAATCATAAAGCCACCATTGGTAACCAAGTTACTAAGTACATTTACTTAAGTACAGTAAATGTAACCCTATAAGGCAATGGTTCCCAAACAATGGTTTAGCACCCATTTTTCAAAAAAGTTAAACTATAAAATACAAATAAATATGTCATTATTTTAATACGTAGTGATCGAAAGTAGCAGATCTACAAGCTCACAACGTGTTGCAGTGGTGAACACACATGACAAGATGAACCTAGGCAGTATCACACCACAAGTCATGAAGTTTATCACACAAACACACACTGAATATACTCTAGTGCTGGTTGGTCACTTTACATGATTCCCAACATATTCAGTTGTGGGATCCCTGGGACCATGAATTAACCACTTAAGCTTATTAAAAAATATATACAAATAATAATGAATCATACATGTATAGAATAGATAGATAATTTAGATAGATAGGTAGATAGCAGTGGTGTAAAGTAACTAAGTATATTTACTCAAGTACAATTTTGAGGTACTTTTACTTTACTGGAGCATTTCCAATTGTCTATACTTTTACTTCTTCTCCACTACATCTCAGAGGCAAATATTGTATGTTTGTTTACTCCACTACGATTATTTGAAAACTTGAGTTACTAGTTAAACTTTGCCGATATAAAATATTACATTATAAAACATACATTAACCACTTTAGCCCTATTTTATACCTAAGCTATTTGAAAATAGCCGATCTACAAGCTCACAACGCGTCGCAGCGTTGTAAGCGTGTAGATCAGCTATTTTAAAACTTTTTTAGTACTTTTATTTTTGGTACTTTAAGTACATTTTGATACCAATACGTTTGTACTTTTACTCAAGTACATTTTGAATTCCGGACTTTAACTTGTACTGCAGTATTGATACTTTTACTTAAGAAAAACATTTGAGTACATTTTCCACCACTGGTAGATAGATAGATTCCTAATGAATCTGATTATTCTCTTCTACCAGCAGATGGCAGTTGTAGGCTACTCTATAATGGGATGTAGCAGATATGTGGCAGTCTATAGGAGAATAGGACATTAAATTGTATGTTTTCACCTCAAGACACACACGGCCGGAAACGGAAGGACTGCAAATTCACGCCCACTTTTGGATTTGCGCCGCTACTCGGGGTCCGTTAGAACGATGAACTGCAGCTCTCTATAGACGGATTTCCGTGCGACGTCATCACAGAGCAGAATGCGCAATCTGCGCATGCTCGGGGGAAACGAATTGTTGCGCCGTTCACTCTGTTGTTATGTTCGGGAGTTAGATAGCCATAATTCTGCTATTATAGGCATAATAGGCATAATGCTGCTATTATATACAAACAGATCCAACTTCCGACAATACCTTGTTTATTGAGTAAACAAGGTATTACAAACTGCATAATTTAATCTACTTTCATTAAACCCGGTGAAGATCATTTCTTTTTTGAATGGACATTTGACCAGAGCTTCTGCGGGTAATGGCGCCCTCTATAGGCTTCCCCCTCCTCTGCGCGGTCATATCCTCTCATGTTTACTAACAGGAAACCTGTCTATGCATTCCCTATGAGAGGACATGAGAGTTAGCCTACGTTTAAAATATTCCTACATTAACTGGAGACGATATTGATTTAAATAAAAATATGTTTCCAAATGTATGGAGTGTCTTTGTCAACATATCTTCTTGTTTTCTTAATAGTTGATGTGTTTCACATTTAATTTGCCACTTTAACGAGTTACCCATAATGTTAACACAGCAGAGGGTAGACGGCAGACAGACAAGTTGTCGCATTTCAGTGACATCACTGTCTTTACGAGCGCCGAGCGCTGACCAGTGGTGTACCCACTGTAGAGACCAGTCCAGTTTGCTAATAATTCACAACTACTGTGCCAGATAATCACCAAGAGAGTTAAAAAAAGAAAGAAAAAACGTTTCAGTCATTCAGTCCGACTTCACTGTAGCCTACAGTAGCCTTTTTTTATATTTGTACTTAGGCTGTCCTGAGAGTTTATAATATTTAGAGAAATTTAAGTTTCAAATGCAAAAGTAGTGGTAGTAGTTGCGAATTACTGGACATTTAGACTGAATGTTTCATTTATCCTCATCTTGCGCTAATGCACGCAACTGTTTTGTTTTTATTTTTGTTGTTTCTCATAAGCGTGCATCCGTTGTCTGTCAACAACACAGTAGTCTGTGCCTTGACTTCAGTGCGCTGACTCTCTCCCCACCCGCCCCCGCCCCCTTGCGCTTAAACTACATGCAAAAAGGCTGTTCGCTGTAGAGACAGGACAGGCGGTCGCCTGCCCAACTAAGATCTCGCCTCCCCTAAAAAAATAAAAAAAATAACCCGAAAATGTGTCATTGCGTGCTTAATGTCCTCAAAGTCACGCATCCAACAAGCTTTGAATTGAGCAGATTGGACCTTCTGTTCCAGAGATAATGACCAAAACATATTGAAAACGGACACTTTCGCCAGTTTTCTGGGTATTGAAAACCTCAAGGGATGCGTCCGTGACGTATATACCGTGCGACCACTTAAACTATAGATCTCCGATGCTAGCGGTTTTGACATACTGATGGAGTATATTATAGTATATTGTGGGTAGTATATCGAGATGACAGATATGGGACATTAAAAAGGACACATTAAACAAATGGGACAGTTTATTAGAACACAAAAAAAAATCGCTACTGCCTCAGTAGTTACGGGGCCAGGCTTCCAGCATGGACCCGTTTTGTTATTGGCATTATTACAGGGACAGAGCTCTCAGCTCTGTACCTGTTTTGGTATTGGCAGTATTCCATTTCTTCTTCTTCTTCTTCTGCAGTTTTTGACAGTTCTGGCTGAACCGTGCATACGCTTTTTACGAAACTCGGCCATATGGTAGATGGTCATGAAAAACTATCAAGAAATAATTCTCACAATCTTTCGTCAAAAGGTGGCGCTATAGCACTCAATTGAAAATGCCAACTTTGAACAGGTACAACTCATGCCCGGTTTGACCTACAGCCATACAACTTTGATACACACATGCGTCTCCTCATGCCTAACAACTTTCACTGTTTGACTTTTGACCTCTGACCTTTAGATCTCCCACCATTTCGAATTATATGAAAAACAGTCATTGGCTCCTAACTTCTGCATTTTTTCACTTATGGAAAATCCGCTCCCATCATTATGTCGGCAGAGGTCCAAAATTCAAGTGTTAAACGTTTCGTGCAGATTGCTCCAAAATCCCAGGATTCCATAGATTTTAACTATTGCAGTTTTATGAAAATGATTCATCTGCGCCTAAAACATACATGCAGACTCACATTTCTTTGAAACTTTGCAGAAATGTACAGGGTCATTCCAAATATCACTGAAACCAATCTTACTCCAATTGGCCAAAGGGGGGCGCTATAGCAATTTTTTTGAAAATGCAGACTTTAAACAGGCATAAGTCATGCCTCGTTTGGCCGAACGTCGTGAAACTTGCTTACACATGTGCCTTGACTCATGAGGAACACACGTATCGATTTGACCATTAAGCTCCGCCCTTAGATTTTCCGCAATTTTGAGCAGTTTGAAAAATACTTGTTTTTGCCAGTTCTGGCTTAACCGTGCATACGCTTTTTACGAAACGTGGCCATATGGTAGATGCTCATGAAAAACTACCAAGAAATAATTCTCACACTCATTCGTCAAAGGGTGGCGCTATAGCACTCAATTGAAAGTGCCAACTTTGTACAGGTACAACTCATGCCCTGTTTGACCTACAACCATGAAACTTCGATACACACATGCGTCTCTTCATGCCCGACAACTTTTGTGGTCTGACTTTTGACCTCTGACCTTTAGATCGCCCACCATTTTGAATTATATGAAAAACAGCCATTGGCTCCTAACTTCTGCATTTTTTCACTTATGGAAAATCCGCTCCCATCATTATGTCGGCAGAGGTCCAAAGTTCAAGTGTTAAACGTTTCGTGCAGATTGCGCCAAAATCCCAGGATTCCATAGATTTTAACTATTGCATTTTTATGAAAATGATTCATCTGACCCTAACACATACATGCAAGACTCACATTTCTTTGAAACGTTGCAGTAATGTAGAGAGTCATTCCAAATATCACTGAAACCAATCTCACTCCAATTGACCAAAGGGGGGCGCTATAGCAATTTTTTGAAAATGCAAACTTTAAACAGGCAAAAGTCATGCCTTGTTTGGCCGAAAGTCGTGAAACTTGCTTACACTTGTGCCTTGACTCATGAGGAACACATCTATCGCTTTGACCAGTAAGCTCCGCCCTTAGATTGTCCGCAATTTTGAGCAGTTTGAAAAACACTTAAACCCAGGATTTTTCAGCTATTTGCGTGAAACTGTATCATCTGTGTGATCTCCTTTTTCACAGTTCCTTGTCTGTTGGTCCAATGGCGTCTCCCTTAAATGAGTGCCTCACAATCTCAAGGTCGTCAGTTCAAGCCTCACTTGCAGACTTCATTTAAGTTGAATTGCAAACAACATGACTGTATCAATTATACATGTGCAAATGGTAAAGATAACCTGAAATGCATATTTGAGAGTACGTTTTTCAACGTATGACATACTTCATTCTGAAAATAGCCGATCTACAATCTCAAAACCTTTCAGATAGTAACGTGTTTCTGAGCTTGTAGATCGGCTGCTTTCACTGTTTTCAGTTGCGAGGAGACATACAATTTCTCTATTGGTAAATGGTTTGTGAACGAGTGATCTTAGTGTTGCCTTGGTTCATGACAGAAGGCAAGAGTTTATGATCTTCAACAGACAACATCAGCCTGGACAAAACTATAGCACTATAGGTAGTGTTGCAGCCTATTAGTCCGAAGGTTGAGAGTTTGATTCCTGTTAATGGCAATAGGTTGAGATGTCCAATCAATCGATTCTGTTTTCATCTCTCTCTCTCATCAATCTATTCCGTCTCCATGTCTCTCTTCAATCTATTCCGTTTCCATGGCGCTCTCTCTCTCTCTCTCTCTCTCTCTCTCTCTCTCTCTCTCTCTCATCTATCTATTCTGTTTCCATCTCTCTCTCTCTCTCTCTCTCTCTCTCTCTCTCTCTCTCTCTCTCTCTATCTCTCTCTCTCTCTCTCTCTCTCTCTCTCATCTATCTATTCCGTTTCTATCTCTCTCTCTCTCCAGTTTCCATGTCTCTCTCTCTCTCTCTCTCCAGTTTCCATCTCTCTCTCTCTCTCTCTCTCTCTCTCTCTCTCTCTCTCTCTCTCTCTCTCTCTCTCTCTCTCTAGTTTCCATGTCTGGCCCTGTATTATCGCTGCTTGCAGCTATATTTATTATTATTATTATTATTATTATTATTATTATTATTACATTATTTTCACTTAAAGGAGAATTCGCTCATTTTAAGTGTTATGTTTGATGTGTGTCAAATCACTTACCAACGTAGAAATGAAAATCGCGTTACTCCACAGATCCCCCTATCGACCCCCACCGTTGGCATTATAGGAGGCTCGTGGATAGCCCAAATTCGCCTATTTTAACAAATGCAAAGTCTGTTTTTTTGCTTCTAGTACTCATTGTTGAGTCCCATGATAATGTAACAGGCGCTAAAACTCCTGACAAGCTAACGGCTAATAACAGAACGAGCTAATGCTGGTTGCCGGCTTCTCTCCCGACCTGGCAACCGGGGGCTGCCATGCAGAGAGATAAGCAGCCCCAGCGTTAGCTCGTTCTGTTATTAGCCGTTAGCTTGTCGGGAGTTTTAGCGCCTGTTACGTTATCATGGGACTCCACAATGAGTACTAGGAGAAAAAAACAGACTTTACATTTGTTAAAATAGGCGAATTTGGGCTATCCACGAGCCTCCTATCATGCCAACGGTGGGGGTCGACAGGGGGATCTGTGGAGTAACGCGATTTTCATTTCTACGTTGGTAAGTGATTTGACACACATCAAACATAACACTTAAAATGACCGGAATTCTCCTTTAAGTGAAGGGAAGCCTATCTTATTTTAATAGTGTAAATTGGTGTTGGTTAATGTTTCATAATCTTTTTTTTCTCCTTTTTTTTTCAAATAACATTTTTTTCAAATAATTGTAATAGAGTAAAAAGTTTATATTTTTGTCGTGTTGTTTTGAGTACATAATCCATTCATTGTTGTACAGGCTTCATTTCATAGGGGGCACTGTGGGGGGGTAGTTCCAGGAAGTGAGGTTCAAGGAACAGGTATAAAAGTTCCAGGAAGTGACGGGGTCAAGCTTCCATTTTGGGTGTGGAAGAGTGTTTGGTCTGTTTGATCAAATAAACTCTTTACAGCCTATATAAATCCATAATCACACTTTAAATCATGACATATCAAAGTTGATCAACTTTGTGTCCTAAACAAGGGGACTATTATGGAGATGTTAAGATATTGGGATAGTGAATATGGACTGAAAAAGCAAACCTCAAAGAAACAAAGGAATCTGCTGTTTGGGTGAGAGGAGGTTTATTTGTTTTTACGTGTATGCAATGCATTATTTTCTTTAGGACTTTTGAAGAATAGGCTACTTGATTTTTGGGACATAGAGAAGATTTGGGGTGTTTGTTGAATAGCCTACTATTGGATCACATTGTTTCTCAAACTTTTTAAAATTCAATAACCCCCAGTTTGATATGCATTAAAGACAGTGGTGGAAAGTAACTAAGTAGGCTACACTTAATTAAGTAGGCCTACTGTAGTTAAGTAAAATTTAGGTATTTTTTACTTGAGTATTTCCAATTTCAAATACTTTTACTTCTACTCCACTACATCTCGGATCAAAATATTGTACTCCACTACAATTATTTGAAAACTTTAGTTTTATTTAACTTTAGTTACTTTGTAGATTTTGATTATATACATTTTGACCATTTGAAAATAGCCGATCTACAAGCTCACAATGCGCCGCAATGCGACACCTATTTTCAAAAGATGTTTAAACATTTGAAAACTTGAAATGGGACATTTTACTTTTACTTTTGGTACTTTACTGTAAATACATTTTGATGCCAATATTTGTGTGCTTTTACTCAAGTATTTTTTTTGTTCCGGACTTTTACTTAACAGAGTACTTATACATTGCAGTATTGATACTTTTGCTTAAGTAAACAATGTGAGTACTTTTTCCACCACTGATTAGAGGCCACAGACCCCTATAACTCTGAGTGTGTATAGATGGAACCAAATGGACCCGTAAAGATCCATTTGGTTCCATTTGTGTACACTCAGAGTTAGAGACTTGTAAGGGTCCGTTTGGTTCTTCATTCATTTAGCTGGGGACCCCTGGAACGTTACCCCTCAATGACCCATGCAGGGTCCCTGTGTCCCAGTTTGAGAACCACTGGTCTCAAAGGAAAATTAAAGGACCATTACAACATTTTATCAATGGTGGAAAAAGTACTCAAATTCTTTACTTAAGTAAAAGTACCAATACTGCAATATAAAAAATACTCTGTTACAAGTAAAAGTCCAGAATTAAAAATGTACTTGAGTAAGAGTACAAAAGTATTGGCATCAAAATGTACTTAAAGTACAAAAAGTAAAAGTACTAAATATTTGAAAATAGCAGATCTACAAGCTCACAACGCGTCGCGATGCGACGCGTTGTGAGCTTGTAGATCGGCTATTTTCAAATAGCCTAGGTATAAAATAGGTTTAAAGTGGTTAATGTATGTTTAATTATATCATAATTTATATCTGAAAAGTAACTAAAAGTATTGGAAATACTCAAGTAAAGTACAAATACCTCAAAATTGTACTTAAGTACAGTAATTAAGTAAATGTAATTAGTTACTTTCCACCACTGCATTTTATGAACTGAACAAGGGGCCCAAAGAGCAGGGGATTGGCTTGCAATTTTTCCGTTAAATTATGTTTGTTTGCAGTGATTTGATTATTTGAATTGAGCTTGTAGAACTTATATTTTCAGTGAAGAAACGTGGTCTAAAGGGGGGGAAAGAGTGGAGCATTAGTCATGGGGATTGATTGATAGATTGATTCAATACTTTATTAGAAGTTTGCAGAAAAAAGAACATGAAGCTACCATTCAATACAAGGTCAGTTGGCCTGTTTCCATTTGTACTCAATTCATAGTGACATAAATGACAAACAGATAAACACTATGCAGAACATCATAAGCAGTTATGACTTGTACAGGGAACAGTTTCGAATTGCAGCCTCCTGAAGGTACTCTTTTTTTTTAAAAGGAGAGTAGGGTTTTACATGACTAGCAGAAGAACAAATTGAATTGTTTGTGCCAAATCTGGGTTGGACGTGATCAGTGGAGCTACCTCTGGTGTTGTGATTGTGGACTTAATTTACGTTTTTGAAGTACTTCTACTTCTACTAAGTATAGAAGGTAGGCCTGTTTTGGACCGATGGCAACAATATCTAACGTAACCTATTGTGTGTATTTTGTTGTTCAGAGACAGTATATCTACCACAGATGTTTAGTGTATTTTGCATAGTTCAGATATATGTAGCATAAAATGTGTTGTGTATTTTCTTTATATTTCAGATAGCGGCAGGATTTCAAAATATCACATGGGCACATGTTTCCAACCAAAGATTCTCTGCCTCTTTTGAATCAAGATCACTTGTCACTCAATCCCAGGTATGTGAGCAGTGAAAAGTTGGTGTGACGTGTTTCTTTCTGGAAATGATTTTCAATGCTGTGTGATTTGCTGGATGTCTCTTTATCAGCTGTGGGATCAGAGCAAAGCCTTTTGTTCTCTCCGCCAGGCCGAAAGGCATGGCGGAGAGAAAGAAAGAAAAGGCATGAAAGAAAAGGCGTGTTTCGCAAGTATGTTTTGCACCCCGTCCGTCCGTGTGTCCGTCTGTCTGCGAGCAGTTAATCTCCGGCACTGTTTGCCCGGCCGCTGCGAAACTTTGCATACACACTCCCTGGATGCCAAAGCCGAAGAGCTGCGTTTTAGAGCGCCACCAGGAGGGCCGATTTGTGCAAACCAAATGTTTTGGTATTACTCCTATAGTGCGTGCCAACGACTCGTCACCACGGGGGGCGTGCCATAGTAGCTGTAGACATACTTGAGGGGGGCAATGTTAAGTCGACCTGTTTTATACCCCTCAAAGATGTCCGCCGCTACCAAATGACACTTGTTGACGCCCCTTCAGGATTTTTGGCACGCGCTATACAGATTCTGTCCAAAAATCACGCAAATCGGTACACAGTATTTCTAGTCATGTGATTAACACAGACCTGTCCAATTGTTCATATTCCATCCTAATTGGCTAACCTTGGCTTCCAAAGTTTGCAGGAGAGGTTCGTCTTGAACAAAAGGTCTCATGAACGCAGCGTGCAATTTCGGTGAAATTTCGCACCCACATTCCCACTAGGCGGAGGAAGAAATGCCACCCTTTTCACATTGGCCTCTTATAGCGCCACCAGCAGTTCTAATTCAGCAAAACACATTTTTTTCTAAACAAAATGCCTCAAATCATGAATGCAGTGTCCGATTAAAAGGTCTAAGAAGAAATGGCACCCTTTTCACATATGTTCCTGTTATAGCGCCACCAGGAGGCCACAATAACCTTCCTGGCCTGGCGGAGACCTGTGCTCCGAGAGAGCAGTTTTTCTAGTTTATTTTTAAAGACGAGGCATAAATGACTAAATTGAAACGTATCGGTTTGTGTAAAGTAAGCGATCTCTTCCTCCTTAATGAAAATTGTATTATTTATTCTTTTTATTCTGTTTTGTGTTTCTCTGTTTGTGTTCAGGGCTCAGACAATCATAGAGGAACGCACGTCCGAATCCATCTTCTGCAGGTTATCGACGAAAAGGAGGAGCGGTTGGAACTTGTGAGCTTGTAGATCTGCTATTTTCAAATATTTAGTACTTTTACTTTTGGTACTTTAAGTACATTTTGATGCCAACACTTTTGTACTCTTACTCAAGTCAATGTTTTATTGTGGACTTTTACTTTTAACAGAGTATTTGTGTGTGTGTGTGTGTGTGTGTGTGTGTGTGTGTGTGTGTGTGTGTGTGTGTGTGTGTGTGTGTGTGTGTGTGTGTGTGTGTGTACACGTTGTGAGCTTGTAGATCTGCTATTTTCAAACACTTTAGTACTTTTACTTTTCGTACTTTAAGTACATTTTGATACCAATACTTTTTGTACTTTTACTCAAGTAAATGTTGAATTCCGGACTTTTACTTGTAACAGAGTTCTCTTCATTACATTGCAGTATTGATACTTTTCCTTACTTTTCCTTAAGTAAAACATACGAGTACTTTTTCCACCACTGGTGTGGGTCTGCTATATTTTCTATTTCATCACTACCAATTTCAATTGCTAATTCTCTCTCCTGAATGGATAAAATTGTTAAAATATTTTCTGTTCACCAAAGAGCTGGGTAGAGACGGTAGAGACCCCTGATACTGAAGAAACACACTATATCAGTGGTTCTCAAACTTTTTCACGTCAAGGAGCCCAAAATTGATAAATAATAGGCCGCGGAGCCCCGTCTGAAAACATGTTGTCCCAGAAACAAAGAGGTGTTTAAAAAATGTTCACCTAATGTTCAAGATGTTTGAAAAATAGCAGATCTAAGTGCCGCTAGTGAACATAGCCTATCTACAAGCTTTGTGTTTATCTATTTATATTACATTTTTAAATTATTTGATTACATTTATTCATGAAAATACTTTAGATTGTTTTTTTTAATAGATGAAAAGTTGTGATTGTTTTTCCGTTCATCCATTTTTTTTATAAAGGAAACAAAATAAATTGGATATTTACACGCAACTGAAAATTGGTCCGTGACCCAAAGATTGGTCCCGACCCACTGTTTGGGAAACGGTGCTCTATAGCAATGATTATCAGAATATAAAACTTTAACTTTTATACAAAAACAAAAACTATTTGTATTACACTCTGCCCTTTTTTCATTCTATACCCGCATGTTGTAATCCAATCCAATCCACTTCATTTATATAGCACATTTTAAAACTTGTTCAGGGTTAACAAAGTGCTGTACAGAAAAAAAAAAAAAAATACACGCATGTTGTAAGATTGTAGAATGGCTATTTTCGCTGAATGTTCTTGGGGTGCGTTTTCACTGGGTGCAGTACGTTAGTCCGACAGCGCATTCCTCCGACAGCGCAGCGCTCCGACGTTTCCAATACTAACCCTGTACCAAACCCGAACCCTAACCCTAACCGCACGCGGATGCCACATAGTCGGAGAAAAGGGATGTCGGATTAACGCATGCCTCCCGTTTTCACTTGCTGATCTGTGTTAAAAAAAAAAAGAAGTTAACAAGCACAACTGTTATTGAATCGAAGGCAATATTTATTTGCCGTTTTATTTCAAACATATTGGCATTCAAAACTAGACTTAAAGTGGCACTATGTAACTGTTTTTTTTAATGAATCAAAAGTAATTTTGTCCAATCTGGTAGAGTATGTTAAACTTATACAACTGGGGTGGTTGTATTTCGTCTCCCTGCTCTTCTATTGAGACATTTAGATTGTGTCAAAGGCTCAATGTCTCAAAACCTGGGTAGAAGAGGAAGAAGTTACATAGTGCAGCTTTAATAAAATGTTATGGTAACAGTTCAAAATGAATCGACTCAGGAGGTACTCATTTAATTTATTTGTGACGCTAAATTTTTTAAAAGGTGTCAGGCACCCTCTGATGGCCCTCTGACAAGGCACTGCTAGGAGGGGAAGGAGGTGCGCCACCTACGTAGACACTGCGGCGTGACAGCGGGGCTACTGTAGCAACACTGCAGATCTGAAGACCCTGATGCTGGATAGGTGGGAGTGGGGGGCAGCGATCCAGCAGTACAGAGTTGGTGCCTAGTCTGCTCTCTCGCATCACAAGGTGAGTTATTCATTGCAAATGCTGGCAACGTTTTTTTCTGACTGTTCTCAACCCATTAAGACCGGGAATGCATCTGTGTGTCATTTTAAGATTTATTTGGGCTATTCAAAAATGGCAGATCTACAAGCTCATAGCGCGGCACCGAGTGCCGCGCTATGAGCCTGTAGATCTGCAAAATATATATATCGTGAACATTTGTGCAAATCTTTGAATAATACACTTTTTAACACATTTAGTGCCATATACGGTCCAGACCGTTTTTGGCCTATTTTTTTTTTTTATACTTGGGGCCCACGTGGGGCGCTCTAACGAAACTTTGGGATCATCCAAGGAGTCTCTGAGAAGGAGAGGCCGGGTGTGGATCCATGTAAAAAATCCTTCCGGTCGGCCGCTCCAATGCAGAACTCCTTGACTAAAAGCTTAATATCTCCATTTCTTTTTAACGTGGTGGAAGTGAGACGTTTTCTATCAGCGATCACTCTGCAATGGAGGATCGCGTTCGAAATATTATTGTTCCAGGCGTTAGTCAGGACCCTCCGCCGTCTCGCACGCACGCTTTGTTTACATGCACTTCTGCGCCGGGGCTTCTACAGCATCAATGTAAGTGGATGGAAGATATGCAGGCACTGAACGTATACCCTATTTTAATAAACCTCTGGTACACAATGTGTTAAAGCGAACATTTGTAACTCAAATCTTTGCTGGAGGATCTTGTCAGTGGCAGTCAATGAGTTAAGACATGAGGCCGATTCTGCCTTCTAAATCAATTTAGTTCTCAACACTTTGTCGTGCCAAGGACACCCAAATTTATATAATTGGCCGCAGACCCCCATCTGAAAATGTTTTGTGCCAGAGACCCAGATGGGAAGATTTGTGTTCAAGAATTTAAAATTCTATTTTTACACTTTAAACACTTTCAATATTTAAAAACAAATGTTCAGAAATGGCAGATCTACAAGCCCGCAGCACGGCACAAAGTGACGCGCAGTGAGCTTGTAGATCTGCTATTTTTGAATAACCAACGCTAAATTGCAACGGATACTTTCTGGGTTTTAATGGTTTAAAGCACAAATACACTTGGGTTGTGTAGTTACCTTGCCTTCACGTTACTCCAAATATTGGAGAGGTACCTTCAATTCTTGCTCTGTAGATTAGCAATTGATGACCCAAAATATTCTCCATCATTCACTTACACTGGAGGTGAATCAGGGCTCAAAGTCACACTTTTAGCACCCACACGCGAATCTTGTGAGCTTGTAGATCTGCTATCGTGACGCTTCATGAGCTTATACAGTTTGGAAACACATTTGTACTTGGGTACGTTTTGATGCCAGTACTTGTGATTTTTTTTTTTTTTAACTTAAGTAAAAGTATCAATACTGCAATGTAGAAATACTGTTAGTAAAAGGCCTGTGTTCAAAAGTATTGGTGTCAAAATGTACTTAAAGTGTTGAAAATGGCAGATCTACAAGCTCACTTGTAGATCGGCTATTTTCAAATACCCTAGGTATAAAATGGTTATTTCTATTTCCTTTTCTTCTCTTGTACATATTTGTCACTCTTCATACCAGTAACCTGTAAGCTGATTGTATGACATTCTCTATAGTAGTGTGTATATCTGTCTGTCTCTTATATGTCATCATGATTTGTGTGCATGGGGATCTCATCTTAAACAAGCTCAGTGCTTAATGAGTCTCCCGGTTTAGTAGACCTTGTATTGTGAATTTGTACTTCCATGTACTGATGTTCTCATGTCTTACTAAATAAAGTACATCAATCAATGCATGTTTTATAATGTAATCATTTATATCTGCAAAGTAACTAGTAACTAAAGTTTTCAAATAATTGTTGTGGAGTAAAAGTACAATATTTAATAAAGTATAAGTAAAAAATCCTCAAAAGTGTACTTAAATGAACTTAGCTACTTTCCACCACTGGATAATGGTAAAACACAAATCACTTCAGGCCTACTCCCTCCATCACATCCTCATATTCTCCCTCTCTCTGTCTTCAGGTTGTACTAGAAGATGAGGAGGAGACAGAACTTCATCACAGCGTGTTGTCCTGGTGTTCCCTGCCTGCCGGTGGAAGCCGCCATTGTCACTGACGGTGTGGAGGTACCGAGTGTTTTGTGCCGCCATGTTTGGGCCTCCTTTATGCCCTTGAAAGTTGAGCTCTTCAAATGAGCTTCGGTCGTCTTTTGAGGCCTTTAAAAAAAAGACAACTCATGATGGACAGTAGGAAGTGTTGCGAAGTGTACAGAAGCTCTCTGTTTGATCTTGAGTTGAACGCTCTGCTTGAAATATGGTGGTGGAACAACTTTTCCACCAAAATAACTAGAACTGGTTCCGTTCAGGCTTGGAACCTTGGTGCGTTCACGGAAACCGGCTGAGAACCGGCTTGCGTTTCCACTGGTTTTAAGCACCAGTTTTAGGCGACATAGCTGAATGGTTAGAGAGCCCGCCTGTGGAGCAGGAGTCTCCAATTGCCCCGGGTTCGATTGGCCAGCAATGTGTCGAATATGACCGGTCGAATATCCATTTTCACAGGGGAAATTCAATCGACAATCGCAGTGACAGTTTTTATTTTCTTTTAATTATTTTTCGCTTGCTTTTGCCATTGTTTATATCACATCTGCATCTTCCAACGTGTACAGTAGAATAGTGACACAACCACTTTGGTTCCCAGTTCAGGGCAAGAAAAAACACTTTTTTTTTTTTGTGTTCCAGTTCCAAACCAACTTTTAGGGTTCTTAACCAATTAATTAGTGATGATCAGTGGAAACATTTTATTTTATTTTATTGTTTTATTTTGTAGCCCATGTCTACATGTGCGCATGTGTATTATTTTTTCATTTCCTTTTTCTGTCTTGGTTTTGGAAACATACACTCCATAGATCTCCACCTACTTATACTGATAAGAGTGATGTTCTAATTCTGTTTGGGCTAGGTGGCTGGTGACAGTTCAGAGATGACAAAACAAAATCTGAATAATGTGAGGGACAGAAGGTGGTCCTTCATAATCTGGGTGGAGGCATTTAGTCAGTGTGGTAAACGGACTCTCTCTTTTCATGGTGTTTTGCCCAGGTGGGCGTGGTTTTGAGGTTAGGTTTAGGTATAGTTTATGTAAGGTTATATGGTTAGTGTTAGGCATAGTTTTTGTGAGGTTATAGGGTTAACGTTAGGTTTAGGCATAGTTTTTGTGAGGTTAGGTTTAGACATTTAACCACGCCCACCTGGGCGACACTACCCTGAAAACCAGATTAATCTAAATATTAAAATAAAATAAAAAACCTGGGCAGATTATTATTAAAATAAAATAAAAAACCTGGGCAGATTGGTCTGGCACTCCTCTGTTTTAATTACATTTCGTTCACCCCAGAGTTGTGGGTGACCAATCAGAACCCACTATTCAAAGTGGGATAATTTTTTTGCTGAGACGTTTGAATCTGTTTGTAGCCGCCCCTTGGAAATGAATCTTCCACACTGAAGTTCCAGACTATCACCAAAAAAAAAAGAAGCTGGGCATAACTTTGTCCGCAGTTGCCTTCACCAAGCCCATACAATACATTAAAATGTATCCATATGATTGGTGGGCAGAGATGTCACAATGTCTGGCTATCCATGAGTTTCCAGTGTCTCGTGGGGCATCGAGGGAATTATGGGCATCACTTCCTGTCAGTCATTCTGGACAGACTGACGACAGGAAGTGATGCTCACAATTCCCTAGGAAACTTGTGGATAATAAGAGACTAGTGGAAGACTCATTTTAGTTTTTGTTTTTGCTTAAGTAAAAGTAGTAATACCACAAAGTAGACTGTTACAGAGTATAGAAATACTGTTGCACATGTGTATTAACATTTTTACTTTAGTAAAAGTACAAAAGTATAAGCATCAGGATATTCTAACAGTAGCAAAGTAACTGGTCATTATAAATGGCCCATTTCAGGATTTATATATACAAAAAAGTTTTCTAAATGCATCAAACGTTTTCAACAATGGCTGATCTACAAGCTGTCATGTCGCAAACGTGTTGTGAGCTTGTGGATCAGGTTTTTACGAATAGACAAAGGATAAAATAGGGCTTACTAATTGTTTAATGTATGCTTTGCAATAATAACCTAAATCTATCAAGTAACATGTAACTAAAGTTTTTAAATAATTGTAGTAGAGTGAAAAGTACAATATGTGCCTGAGATGTAGTGGAGTAGAACTATTGAAAAACGGAAATACTCAAGTAAAGTAAAAAATACCCCAGCTCCCGCTCCCCTGAACCTTAACACAGTGGCAGTTTGTCCATTAGATTAGGGTAATGGAAATGGTTACGACAACCACAGCTTATCAGGCGGGAGAAGATCCTTTATGGCCATGTATCGTTTAAGCCAAGAGTACTCCTCTGCAGTGCAGTAGATATCTGCGGGACCGTATTTTATGAGCATCTTTTGCTCAATCACCTATTATGACAGACAAGTGGACACAGGGCAAAGAGCACAGGGAGAGAAAGCAGAAAGGAGTTAGAGAATGCTAAAAGCAATGCTAAGGGAGTGATGCCAAAAAGACAGTGTCAGAAAGACAGTCTTTGCCAAAAGGACAATGATGCCAAAAGGACAATGATAATAAAAGGATAGTGATGCCAAAAAGATAGAGTGCTTTTGCAACACTGTCTTTTTAGCATTGACTCTTGTAGCTCTACACTGTTACTGAATAGTAATACTTGCACAATGTACCCTTTCTCGTCGTCCCCCGTCTCTGCTGCCTGTTTGACGTTCTCGTCAGTCATGTTTGCATGAACACCAAAGCGATGGCCAAAGAGACAAGCCCAGTATATATTCAGGTACCCGTGGAATTGGGCCTTCTTTTGGGCGGTATACCCCGTGTCGTTGGTGTCGTCCTCCATGGATGCTGTAAGCAGAAGCACAGAACGCCACATGAATGATTGTTGAATGCATCCCCTGTGATGATGAGAATAACTGTAAAGTTGGAAACTGACTTACCCAGCAGCTTGGGAATTGCCTCCTTGCTCTTGATCAAAGCGGTTGTGAGGTCTTCCTTGCTGTGCAGCCTTTTCCTCTTAGCGCACTTGACCACGTGCCTCCTTTGTGCTTTTGCTTTTTTGTTGGACTTAATTAGATTGTCCATGTAGGAGACGAGGCCGTTGAGGCGGGGAATAGTGAGATGGGAGTTTTCTGGCTGGATCATCCTCATATGCTTGAAAAAACTCCGAACATTCATCATGTAATGGTCCAAAGTGTTTGGAGCACCGGCTTCGAATGCTATCAATGCATTGAATGGGAGATTATCACGTTTTATCAGACCATTGAATGGGCGAAGTAGGCGAGCTACCGTCTACCCCGCGATTTGTCAGACCATTCATTGGGCGTAATCAGGAGCTACTGACCTACCGACGGAGGCGGAGCAGTCCCCACAACAATATTTACGATTCTGTCCATATCGGTACATAACTCGAACGGCGCTGAGTAGGCACAGGCGAGGGTCGCACCGCTCCGGACGGCAACTCAGTCGCCTTAGCTCCTTCGGTGGCCCGTCGCGGGGCTCCACCTCGCCTGAGACTGCGCGCCTCCGTCATGGTCCGAAACCGAAACAACCAAAACCAAAACCGAAACTAAAGTATTTAAGTCATCTCCGTCGGTAGGTCAGTAGCTCCTGATTACGCCCACTGAATGGTCTGATAAATCGCGGGGTAGACGGTAGGTCGCCTACTTCGCCCATTCAATGGTCTGATAGAACGTGATAATCTCCCATTCTATGCATTGATAGCATCCGAATCAGGTGTTTGGAGTGTCTTTGAACTTCTTTGCCAAGTAGGTGAAAACCCACCTGTTGAGGAGAGGGAAAATGTGTGTTTGTTTTTGAATGTATTCATCTCTCTCTCTCTCTCTCACAGACACACACACACACACACACACACACACACACACACACACACACACACACACACACACACACACACACACACACGTAAACAAGTAAACCTCCTGATGGATCAATAATACTCACGATCTGATTCTGCCCCTATTGACTAGGAATTTCCACTCCGTAATTCGGGTTTGAGAATGGGCCATGTATTGAATGAACCCCTTGAGTCGGCTGATCTGGGAAGTGGTGTTTGAGGCTTTTGAACGCAACGTGTCCAGGCCCACCAATTGTGCCTGATATTCCTCAAGGTACTTTGCTGTAATAACACATCATATGTCAATAGGGTTTAAGCTTAGAACAGCAATCTCAGATAGTTATGTCATGTTACAAACAAATACGTACTCATGCTTTCAGGCAATGGTATGTGGCGCATGACGTTGCCACGCCCACTCCCGATGCCCCAGGTGGAGTAATGGGGGGGTGTAGGGGCTTTAGGTGGTGGTGTCAGGGTCCCTTTGGCTTTTTCAAGGTGCTTTTTTAGCAGGTTGGCTTTTAGCCGTAGTGCGACCTTGCGGGGCCGTTTTGGGCATGCCTCCTTTACCTGGCAAAGTTATACATATTAACCAATTAGAACCTGTACCCTAAAGTGATATGAGAGCAATTTAGATCTTTTGCTGTGAAAAGCTAGGACTTTTAAACATATGTGGCATTGCTACACAGGGAACTCATAACTCTCCTACACCTGAGTGACAAAGACCATGTCAGTGCCCTCTTCGTGGGTGCTCACCTCAGTGTTGGCTAATGAACCCTCCTTCTCCGAGCTCTCGTCCTCCTGGCTGCTCATGGCAGGGGCCGCAGGCTGTTCCCGCTCAGAGCCATCTGAACATGGTGTTGCCTGTCCGATGAGAAAAACAGACATGCATAAACAACATGGAAAGACAGTCAGACAGTCAGATAGACACACACACAGAGACATATGAATACAGACCTCTTCCTCGCTCCTCCTCCTTTTGGTCCCCTTCTCCTTCCTCTCCACCTGTGGAGACGTTGGTGCCTGTCCAATGAGATAAACAGACATGAATAAACAACATGGGAAACAGTCAGTGAGACAGACAGACCTTTGCCATGCTTATCTCATCATTTGTGGCGAAGGCCTCGTCGTCCGCCTGGCCTCTCACCTCAGGTGTTGGAGGAATTTCTTGAAGGGAACCCTCCGAAGAGGTCGTCGAAGTAGAAGGTACCTGTCCAATGAGAGAAACAGACATGCATAAATAACATGGGAAACAGTCAGAGAGTAAGACACACACAGAGAGACATATGAATACAGACCTATTCCTCGCTCCTCTTTTTCCCCTTCCCCTTCGGAGACGTTGGTGCCTGTCCAATGAGATGAACAGACATAAATAAACAACATGGGAAACAGTCAGACAGACAGACAGACAGACAGACAGACAGACAGACAGACATATGAATACAGACCTCTTCCTCCCGCCTCATGTTGGCTGCTGAAGCTGCCAAAAACAATGTTTTGTACTTTAGCTTCTCTTTAGTCTCCTCATGTAATTGTCTTTTAAGGCGCCTGCAGGAGGCACAGGAGGGGGGCTCTGGGGCTCTGGCCTTCTTTGCACTTTCCTTCGGGTCGGAGGCATAGGAAGAGGGCTGTGGCTTTGGAGGTGGAGGTGTTGTGGAGGTTCTCTTCGTCCTTCTCGGCCCGCCGCTCCGGGATGTCTTCACCCAAATCAAGGGTGGTAGTGAGGGGAAGAGCGGGGTTCGAGGCCCGCAGCTCTGCAAAAAGCCGCTGGGCCTCTCGCCATTGAGCAAGAGGTATGAGGGAGTTCGAAATTTGCTCCTGGCGTCTGGGATCGGGATGCTGTTTAGCATGGGTTCCCCTGATGTGCCTCTTCAGTTTGGAGCCCGGTTTGTGGGAACAGGTACTCACAGGGCAGGCACACTTTTCAATGTTTACATGGCCCCTGGCCAGTTTGGTGAACAGTAGTATTTCCGCAGGATTTTCTATTTTGTGGACCCCTTTAAAATGTGTTTTAAGGTCTGAATAAAACTTTGCACTTTTACATCCTGGAAATGAACACTGTACCGGCTCTGGCGCCACCCCCCCCCCCCTCTTCTTTTCCTGAAACAACAGTAAATACTGCATTAAAATTCATTGCCAAACATAAACAACATGGGAAACAGTCAGACAGTAAGACACACACACAGACAGACATATGAATACAGACCTCTCCCTCGCTCCTCTTTCTCTCCTTCCCCTTCCCCTCCTTCCCCTTGTCAGAAGAGGATGTTTTTGCCTGTCCAATGAGATAAACAGACATGAATAAACAACATGGCAAACAGTCAGACAGTAAGACAGACACACACACACACACACACACACACACACACACACACACACACACACACACACACACACACACACACACACACACACACACACACACACACACACACACACACACACACACACACACACGTAAACAAGTAAACCTCCTGATGGATCAATAATACTCACGATCTGATTCTGCCCCTATTGTCTAGGAATTTCCACTCCGTAATTCGGGTTTGAGAATGGGCCATGTATTGAATGAACCCCTTGAGTCGGCTGATCTGGGAAGTGGTGTTTGAGGCTTTTGAACGCAACGTGTCCAGGCCCACCAATTGTGCCTGATATTCCTCAAGGTACTTTGCTGTAATAACACATCATATGTCAATAGGGTTTAAGCTTGGAACAGCAATCTCAGATAGTTATGTCATGTTACAAACAAATACTTACTCATGCTTTCAGGCAATGGTATGTGGCGCATGACGTTGCCACGCCCACTCCCGATGCCCCAGGTGGAGTAATGGGGGGGTGTAGGGGCTTTAGGTGGTGGTGTCAGGGTCCCTTTGGCTTTTTCAAGGTGCTTTTTTAGCAGGTTGGCTTTTAGCCGTAGTGCGACCTTGCAGGGCCGTTTTGGGCATGCCTCCTTTACCTGGCAAAGTTATACATATTAACCAATTAGAACCTGTACCCTAAAGTGATATGAGAGCAATTTAGATCTTTTGCTGTGAAAAGATAGGACTTTTAAACATATGTGGCATTGCTACACAGGGAACTCATAACTCTCCTACACCTGAGTGACAAAGACCATGTCAGTGCCCTCTTCGTGGGTGCTCACCTCAGTGTTGGCTAATGAACCCTCCTTCTCCGAGCTCTTGTCCTCCTGGCTGCTCATGGCAGGGGCCGCAGGCTGTTCCCGCTCAGAGCCATCTGAACATGGTGTTGCCTGTCCGATGAGAAAAACAGACATGCATAAACAACATGGAAAGACAGTCAGACAGTCAGATAGACACACACACACACACACACACAGAGACATATGAATACAGACCTCTTCCTCGCGCCTCCTCCTTTTGGTCCCCTTCTCCTTCCTCTCCACCTGTGGAGACGTTGGTGCCTGTCCAATGAGATAAACAGACATGAATAAACAACATGGGAAACAGTCAGTGAGACAGACAGACCTTTGCCATGCTTATCTCATCATTTGTGGCGAAGGCCTCGTCGTCCGCCTGGCCTCTCACCTCAGGTGTTGGAGGAATTTCTTGAAGGGAACCCTCCGAAGAGGTCGTCCAAGTAGATGGTACCTGTCCAATGAGAAAAACAGACATGCATAAATAACATGGGAAACAGTCAGAGAGTAAGACACACACAGAGAGACATATGAATACAGACCTCTTCCTCGCTCCTCTTTTTCCCCTTCCCCTTCCCCTTCGGAGACGTTGGTGCCTGTCCAATGAGATGAACAGACATGAATAAACAACATGGGAAACAGTCAGACACACACACACACTCACACTCACACTCACTCACACTCACACTCACACACACACACACACACACACACACACACACAGACAGACATATGAATACAGACCTCTTCCTCCCGCCTCATGTTGGCTGCTGAAGCTGCCAAAAACAATGTTTTGTACTTTAGCTTCTCTTTAGTCTCCTCATGTAATTGTCTTTTAAGGCGCCTGCAGGAGGCACATGAGGGGGGCTCTGGGGCTCTGGCCTTCTTTGCACTTTCCTTCGGGTCGGAGGCATAGGAAGAGGGCTGTGGCTTTGGAGGTGGAGGTGTTGTGGAGGTTCTCTTCGTCCTTCTCGGCCCGCCGCTCTGGGATGTCTTCACCCAAATCAAGGGTGGTAGTGAGGGGAAGAGCGGGGTTCGAGGCCCGCAGCTCTGCAAAAAGCCGCTGGGCCTCTCGCCATTGAGCAAGAGGTATGAGGGAGTTCGAAATTTGCTCCTGGCGTCTGGGATCGGGATGCTGTTTAGCATGGGTTCCCCTGATGTGCCTCTTCAGTTTGGAGCCCGGTTTGTGGGAACAGGTACTCACAGGGCAGGCACACTTTTCAATGTTTACATGGCCCCTGGCCAGTTTGGTGAACAGTAGTATTTCCGCAGGATTTTCTATTTTTTGGACCCCTTTAAAATGTGTTTTAAGGTCTGAATAAAACTTTGCACTTTTACATCCTGGAAATGAACACTGTACCGGCTCTGGCGCCACCCCCCCCCCCTCTTCTTTTCCTGAAACAACAGTAAATACTGCATTAAAATTCATTGCCAAACATAAACAACATGGGAAACAGTCAGACAGTAAGACACACACACAGACAGACATATGAATACAGACCTCTCCCTCGCTCCTCTTTCTCTCCTTCCCCTTCCCCTCCTTCCCCTTGTCAGAAGAAGATGTTTTTGCCTGTCCAATGAGATAAACAGACATGAATAAACAACATGGCAAACAGTCAGACAGTAAGACACACACACACACACACACACACACACACACACACACACACACACACACACACACACACACACACACACACACACACACGCACACGTAAACAAGTAAACCTCCTGATGGATCAATAATACTCACGATCTGATTCTGCCCCTATTGTCTAGGAATTTCCACTCCGTAATTCGGGTTTGAGAATGGGCCATGTATTGAATGAACCCCTTGAGTCGGCTGATCTGGGAAGTGGTGTTTGAGGCTTTTGAACGCAACGTGTCCAGGCCCACCAATTGTGCCTGATATTCCTCAAGGTACTTTGCTGTAATAACACATCATATGTCAATAGGGTTTAAGCTTGGAACAGCAATCTCAGATAGTTATGTCATGTTACAAACAAATACTTACTCATGCTTTCAGGCAATGGTATGTGGCGCATGACGTTGCCACGCCCACTCCCGATGCCCCAGGTGGAGTAATGGGGGGGTGTAGGGGCTTTAGGTGGTGGTGTCAGGGTCCCTTTGGCTTTTTCAAGGTGCTTTTTTAGCAGGTTGGCTTTTAGCCGTAGTGCGACCTTGCGGGGCCGTTTTGGGCATGCCTCCTTTACCTGGCAAAGTTATACATATTAACCAATTAGAACCTGTACCCTAAAGTGATATGAGAGCAATTTAGATCTTTTGCTGTGAAAAGATAGGACTTTTAAACATATGTGGCATTGCTACACAGGGAACTCATAACTCTCCTACACCTGAGTGACAAAGACCATGTCAGTGCCCTCTTCGTGGGTGCTCACCTCAGTGTTGGCTAATGAACCCTCCTTCTCCGAGCTCTTGTCCTCCTGGCTGCTCATGGCAGGGGCGGCAGGCTGTTCCCGCTCAGAGCCATCTGAACATGGTGTTGCCTGTCCGATGAGAAAAACAGACATGCATAAACAACATGGAAAGACAGTCAGACAGTCAGATAGACACACACACACACACACACACACACACACACACACACACACACACACACACACACACACACACACACACACACAGAGACATATGAATACAGACCTCTTCCTCGCTCCTCCTCCTTTTGGTCCCCTTCTCCTTCCTCTCCACCTGTGGAGACGTTGGTGCCTGTCCAATGAGATAAACAGACATGAATAAACAGCATGGGAAACAGTCAGTGAGACAGACAGACCTTTGCCATGCTTATCTCATCATTTGTGGCGAAGGCCTCGTCGTCCGCCTGGCCTCTCACCTCAGGTGTTGGAGGAATTTCTTGAAGGGAACCCTCCGAAGAGGTCGTCCAAGTAGATGGTACCTGTTCAATGAGAAAAACAGACATGCATAAATAACATGGGAAACAGTCAGAGAGTAAGACACACACAGAGAGACATATGAATACAGACTTCTTCCTCGCTCCTCTTTTTCCCCTTCCCCTTCCCCTTCGGAGACGTTGGTGCCTGTCCAATGAGATGAACAGACATGAATAAACAACATGGGAAACAGTCAGACACACACACACACACACACACACTCACACTCACACTCACACACAGACAGACATATGAATACAGACCTCTTCCTCCCGCCTCATGTTGGCTGCTGAAGCTGCCAAAAACAATGTTTTGTACTTTAGCTTCTCTTTAGTCTCCTCATGTAATTGTCTTTTAAGGCGCCTGCAGGAGGCACAGGAGGGGGGCTCTGGGGCTCTGGCCTTCTTTGCACTTTCCTTCGGGTCGGAGGCATAGGAAGAGGGCTGTGGCTTTGGAGGTGGAGGTGTTGTGGAGGTTCTCTTCGTCCTTCTCGGCCCGCCGCTCCGGGATGTCTTCACCCAAATCAAGGGTGGTAGTGAGGGGAAGAGCGGGGTTCGAGGCCCGCAGCTCTGCAAAAAGCCGCTGGGCCTCTCGCCATTGAGCAAGAGGTATGAGGGAGTTCGAAATTTGCTCCTGGCGTCTGGGATCGGGATGCTGTTTAGCATGGGTTCCCCTGATGTGCCTCTTCAGTTTGGAGCCCGGTTTGTGGGAACAGGTACTCACAGGGCAGGCACACTTTTCAATGTTTACATGGCCCCTGGCCAGTTTGGTGAACAGTAGTATTTCCGCAGGATTTTCTATTTTGTGGACCCCTTTAAAATGTGTTTTAAGGTCTGAATAAAACTTTGCACTTTTACATCCTGGAAATGAACACTGTACCGGCTCTGGCGCCACCCCCCCCCCTCTTCTTTTCCTGAAACAACAGTAAATACTGCATTAAAATTCATTGCCAAACATAAACAACATGGGAAACAGTCAGACAGTAAGACACACACACACAGACAGACATATGAATACAGACCTCTCCCTCGCTCCTCTTTCTCTCCTTCCCCTTCCCCTCCTTCCCCTTGTCAGAAGAAGATGTTTTTGCCTGTCCAATGAGATAAACAGACATGAATAAACAACATGGCAAACAGTCAGACAGTAAGACACACACACACACACACACACACACACACAGACACAGACACACAGACACACAGACACAGACACAGACACACACACACACATATGAATACAGACCTCTAACTCGCTACTCTTACTCCTCTTCCTCTTCCCCTTGTCCGAAGAAGACGTTTCTGCCTGTCCAATGAGATAAACATACATGATTAAACAACATGGGAAACTATTCTCAAAGACATTGTCCAAAAGACATGCATTGCCAAATTGCAATGAATGTCTTTTTGACAATGGCCTTATAGCATTGATTCTTGTAATGCTAACTGTCTCTTTAGCATGACCCCCAAAGTGTCCTTTTGCAATGTACTTCATGTCCACTTGGCATGGTACCTAGTTTATAGAAAGTCCTGCCAAATTGCCAGGACTTTCCAAACACGAGGTACCATGCCAAGTGGACATGAGGTACATTGCAAAAGGACACTTCAGGGGTCATGCTAAAAAGACAGTTGGCAGTACAAGAATTACATTACATTACATTACAGTCATTTAGCAGACGCTTTTATCCAAAGCGACTTACAATAAGTGTATTCAACATAGGTAGGGAACGAAAACTACTAATCACCAGAAGTCTTAAGTGCATTTCCTGCAAAAGACAAGCAACCAAGAGTATACCTAGCGCTAAGGTATACTCTTGGTTGCTTGTTTTTTGCAGGATTTTTTGCAAGAATCAATGCTAAAAGGACATTGTCAAAAAGACATTCATTGCCAAATTGCCAGGACTTTCCAAACACGAGGTATCATGCCAAGTGGACATGAGGTACATTGCAAAAGGACACTTCAGGGGTCATGCTAAAAAGACAGTTGGCAGTACAAGAATCAATGCTAAAAGGACATTGTCAAAAAGACATTCATTGCCAAATTGCCAGGACTTTCCAAACACGAGGTATCATGCCAAGTGGACATGAGGTACATTGCAAAAGGACACTTCAGGGGTCATGCTAAAAAGACAGTTGGTAGTACAAGAATCAGTCTTGTGCAAAGAAAAACCTCACTGCATTTTTGGCATCACTATCCTTTTATTATCATTGTCCTTTTGGCATCAGTGTCCTTTTAGCATCAGTGTCCTTTTGGCACTTATAGGTTACACATGTAACCCCAGTTATCATTGTCCTTTTGGCATCAGTGTCCTTTTGGCAATGATTGTCTTTTTGACACTGCCTTTTTGGCATCACTTTCCTTATACTATCATTGTCCTTTTGGCACTTATAGGTTACACACGTTACCATGTCCTTTTGGCAATGTCCTTTTGGCATCAGTGTCCTTTTGGCAATGATTGTCTTTTTGACACTGTCTTTTTGGCATCCACAATCCTTTTATTATCATTGTCCTTTTGGCATCAGTGTCCTTTTGGCACTATCCTTTTGGATATCATTGTCCTTTTGGCAATGAAAGTGTTTTTGACTCTGTCTTTTTGGCATCACTATCCTTTTGTTATCATTGTCCTTTTGGCATCACTGTCTCAAAATCACAATCGTAAAAGTCAGACAGGAACAAGTCAGTCTCAAAAAATAAATAAAAACGTACCGCAATTGTAAACATCATACAGGATCAAGTCTCTTATTTGAACAAGTGGCCATTTTGGCCATGTAAAATGTCTGTGTGGAGCACACTCATCTGCACACCAACCACAATTGTAAAGTGCAGACCCAGAAGAAACCTCACCTTGCTCAGCTCACATCTGGCATTGCGATTCGATCCCTGTGAATTGAATACGTAAGTGGGAAACCACTACGTCCTATCTCCTGACCGTCAACCGGGGAAGGAGAGGGTCCAGACTGCCCGGAGGTCACAACCTAACAGAGCAAGTCCATCCCACCCAACGGTGGGACCTGCATGGGGCTCCCTGGGGACCTTCAATGGCACCTCCCATCCAAGGAGTATGGGGGGGGTCTTGTGCAAAGAAAAACCCTACTGCCTTTTTGGCATCACTATCCTTTTACTATCATTGGGCCGGATTCATAAAGGGATTTACGACCATATTTTGTACGTACCGGCATTTAGGACAAGTCGTACATATACACCTGATTCATAAAGATTTTTTGGTCTGTGTCTTGTGCGTCAGGTGCGCACGTTCTCACGTCACCCCCGAGGCAGTCTTGCCAGGGCTGAAATGTGCGTATGTCTTTAGAATGCTTTATTCTTCATGCCAAAATCTATTACAACAGCGGCAAGCCTCAGATAAAATATATATGTGCCCAACATTTGTCAACACATATATATAAAAAAATAAAAATAAATGTCAAACGATGGATTGCTTAGACATGATGTAGATTCCACCGCTTTTTATTTAATTTCTAGGCTATGAGTCGCATTTAGAGCTGAAAAGGTCTCTCAGTGTGTTTGCCAGCAGGCCGTCTCAGCCAAAGTGTCACGTAATAATGAAAATAGGCTATCATGCCTTAATGAAACTGCGGAGGGACGGACTCACCTCCAGTGTCCGTGCCACGGTATTAATTTGTAGGCTAATCATCTACTGTAGGCTACTCTACTGTATATTGATCACATGAACGCCACACACAACAGCCAAATAAATATTACCATCTGATGAGGAAACTAATAGTGGATGAAAGCTGTGTCCAGAAGATCTATTCCCCATTCCGACGTAGGACAGTGATATATTAATCAAAAAATAACTAATTTAATCAATAAGTAATCAATAAGCTCTTGTCCATAATCGGATAGCAGCGTTCCACTTGTATAATGGATTTCATAATCTTTTTACCTTGGTAAAGGTGCGCAATGTTCATTAGAAAAGGCTTATATAATATCCTTTCCACGTTTTATTAGCCTTTTATTTGGTAATGGGGTTAAACCTTGTAAACTTCTTTATTCTCATTACACATGAGAGCATTTATTACGTGATCCGCTTGCAGACAGAACAGTAAGTTGTCAAGGCGATGCGACACCGCATCTGTTATCTTTATTCTTTAGACGGCGGAGTTGAACTTGCATCAGCGTTGCCAGATGTTGTGAGAGAAATAAGCAACCAGGTCTATGAAAATAAGCCCAAAAGAAGCAACTGACAGCCCATTATAAGCACTTTAATTAAACCGTAGTGAGCTTGTAGATCTGCTATATTTAAAAAAAAAAATCTTGTAACAAAATGTGGAATATTTGGAAGATTTTTTAAACATTTTAACAACACAAATCTGCCTCCAGCGGGCACAAAACATTTTCAGATGGGGCTTATAGGGATAAATTAGCCTACATATTAACTTGGGGGTCCATGACATAAAAATATTTGACAACCACCGGTTAAAATAATTGAACAATTGTGAAGCAAGCCCAAATAATGAACTACACTTTAGAAACGAGCCCAAAAAAACGCACCCCACAGCTACCAATATTTACAAGCAACCTTACAGAAAAATAAGCCCAGATTCGCTTATAATAAGCGGACATGGCAACACTGTTCAGTAAAGTGACGGATTTGATCAGAGAGAAACTGCTGAGTCACGGTTCACGCCTTTTATGGTGCAAAATGGGGCGTGGAACAATGTAAATGAACCTCTCGGGATCATCACGCCCAGCTGGCTGTCATTATAATATAGAACCGGTCATACGCACGTCTCTGTCATATACGACCCCCTTTTTGAATTGCACGTCCGTTAGTGAGTACCAGAAATACGACCTCCTTTACGAACTTCATTTACACCATATTTACGACCCTCGTTATGAATCCGGCCCATTGTCCTTTTGGCATCAGTGTCCTTTTGGCAATGAATGTCTTTATGACACTGTCTTTTTGGCATCACTATCCTTTTATTATCAATGTCCTTATGGCATCAGTGTCCTTTTAGCAATGATTGTCTTTTTGGCATCACTTTCCTTTTACTATCATTGTCCTTTTGGCATCAGGGTCCTTTTGGCACTTATATGTTACACACGTAACCATGTCCTTTTGGCAATGTCCGTTTGGCATCAGTGTCCTTTTGGCAATGATTGTCTTTTTGACACTGTCTTTTTGGCATCACTTTCCTTTTACTATCATTGTCCTTTTGGCATCAGGTTCCTTTTGGCACTTATAGGTTACACACGTAACCATGTCCTTTTGGCAATGTCCTTTTGGCATCAGTGTCCTTTTGGCAATGATTTTCTTTTTGACACTGTCTTTTTGGCATCACTTTCCTTTTACTATCATTGTCCTTTTGGCATCAGTGTCCTTTTGGCAATGATTGTCTTTTTGACACTGTCTTTTTGGCATCACTATCCTTATATTATCAATGTCCTTTTGGCATCAGTGTCCTTTTGGCAATGATTGTCTTTTTGACACTGTCTTTTTGGCATCACTTTCCTTTTACTATCATTTTCCTTTTGGCATCAGGTTCCTTTTGGCACTTATAGGTTACACACGTAACCATGTCCTTTTGGCAATGTCCTTTTGGCATCAGTGTCCTTTTGGCAATGATTGTCTTTTTGACACTGTCTTTTTGGCATCACTTTCCTTTTACTATCATTGTCCTTTTGGCATCAGGTGCCTTTTGGCACTTATAGGTTACACACGTAACCTATGTCCTTTTGGCAATGTCCTTTTGGCATCAGTGTCTTTTTGGCACTTTTGGCAATGAATGTCCTTTTGACACTGTCTGTTTGGCACTACAGTGTCCTTTTGGCACTGTCCTTTTAGCACTACACTACTGGCTGCTGCCCCCCAAAGGTACATGACCGCAGGCACATTTAGCCAAATGGACACGAATTACTAGCCAAGAAGACTGTCTTTTTCGCAAAAAATGCCAAAAGGACAGTCTTTTTGGCACTTACCACATACCCAAAAGGACAAAAAGTCAGAATAAATTCCAACGCGGAGCTTTGCGTTGTCTTTTTGTCTTTTTGTCTTTGGGCTTATTAGCCAAAAGGACACAAAAGTCATGCCCCGTGTACGGCTTTCCCTTACCTTGCATTATGGTCAGTGTTGTTTAGCTGGAAGAAGGCCATCAGTGTTGTGGGTTTGGCTGCTGTCAGGGCCTCCTGTGCATGGCCTTCGAAGATGATATTGTGTTGGCCTTCTGTGTGGATAGCAAGATTGATGACAGCAGGGAATCCATCCTGGTCTTATATTCCATTGTTCTCCAGTGTGCATCATGAGCATCAATTGTTCTGGCATTGATGAATTTGGAGATCTCATCTTTATCTTCAATGTGGACAGTGCCAACATCAACTCCCTTGTGGACATACTTGTAGAGATACTTGATGGTATGGAAGGAGCCCACAAATTCAACATTGATATGGCATTTGTATTTGAGAAGGATACATGGGTTGTAAGGCACAACCTCTAGTCACATCCTCCCAACCTCCGTTATGTGATAAAGAGGTCAGACTTCCTGTACCTGGTTGCTATGGCAACCGGCCAGATCAGGCTGAGGGTCTGATAGGAAAATCAGAGAATCGATCAAACTGAGAGTCCGATCACTGATCGAGGTGGGGTAAGATGCCTAAAACATAGCCATAGCTCTGATCAACAGTCTGTGACAGGTCTTGAAGGCATGTGGAGTGATCCTGTGCTTGCGAATCGCTTTCAAACTTTCGGAGCTTTTGTCAATTATATAGTAGTAAGATAAGATAAGAAAAAGAATAATATATATATGTATGTATATATATATATATATATATATGAGAGATTGGCCTAATTTGTTATATTAATTAAAATAAATAGGATATACATAATTTATTGGGAGAAACCAATCAAGTATATGTTAAATCAGACATTAAGTTGTTCCTCTATTGCATAACATCTGCTTTTGCATGATTCGACGGCAGATGGCAGTCAAATCAGACTGATTCCACTGCCAATCTCAGTCAAATCATGCAACAAAAATAAATAACAAAATAACAAAATAAATAAATAAAAATAAAGAGTATATATATATTTTTTTTGGTGTTGTATTAGTCGACTATTAGTCGACTATAGGCAATATTAGACCAATCAGATTCCACTATATAAATCCTTAGTCGGGGACAGGCCCACGGTCAGGTGGAAACCTTGTACTTTATGTCCACAACTGCTATTTTTCAGGAAATCAAAAAAATGAACCTGTGTTGTATTTAGTCACAACCTCTTTTTAATACATTTGTGTTAAACAGTTATAAAACCATAGACGTAACCACTTTCAATTTCTCACACACACAAATAATACATATAAAAATGGCAGATCTACAAACTCTAAAAACGTGTTGCATTGTGACACTGTTGTGAGCGTGTGCTACACTAATGATGAAATGGGGCATGCATTTACGGACAATAAAGAAAGAACGTTGGAATACAAGGTTTCTGCCTGACGGTGACGTTGTGTTGGTACTCACTCTGTCAAACCCCAACGTCTTGAAACTGTTCTGTACCCGTTGCCAGTTCTGATGGTATTCATAGTCCAGCTTCGAATGGGATGTTACTTTTCTCAGTAGTATACAGCCAGGGAACAGTACTTTTCTCAGTATACAGCCAGGGAACAGCATAATTAACTGGCAATATGCTGCACCTGTCATCAACACACAGATATGTCTTTTAGTCATCAACATATCCCACATTTAAAAAGGATTACTGCATAATAAGGGGTTTCACCAACTAGTGGACTACTGCAACCACTAGCCCTGTGATTCTCACACCTTTGGAAATTCGAGAACCCCCAGTTTGATATACATTAGGCCACAGACCCCTATTTGATTAAAACAAAATTGTCTCTGGGTTCCTAGCAAAACAACTTTTTTAAATACAATCTCTTGATGACAACTGCTTATTTTATTAATATTGTGTTTACTATAACCTTTCATTTCATTTATTTCAATTATGGTTTACATGATCACATTCATTTATTTCTCTTTTTTATTTGTTTTACATATTCCATGAATGAAAAGGAGCAGGAAGAAGATAAATCTCATTTATACCTGCCCCTTTCTACCATTAAAATATCAAATAATATCCTACCAACCAGTACATCACCATGATTCATCAGAAAATAAAATAGGAGAAAACTAAACAGAAACTAAGAAATGAGAAACTAAGAAATGAGGGAACAAAGAACAAGAGTACGAGAACATTTTAACACAAATTAGCAAACTAAAAGAACAATGAACAAAACAACAAAAAAATTAAATTAATAATCCAATTCATACTTTATAATTTCTCCCCTTTTGAACACTTTCTTAGCAAGGAGTTGAAGAACTCCTTGCTTTGTGAATTGCATAACTTTAAACAGAAAATACATTTTCAGGTTGGATATCAATTCTATCCAATCAAGAGAGAGAACTCAGTCAGGAAACAGATTAAACAAGTGAAATTGGAAGTGATGACACAAATAAATGAGCAGACACAATTGGAACTGGAACACTATAAAAATGAAGCTGATAAATGAGTACTCTCTCCTGATTGGCTGAAATGTTGTCACCTAACTGACAAGTATGAAAGAGCTGGAGAGACAGGAAGACCCCCATTACTGATCAAACACTCTATAGCAATGATTACTATCAGAATATAGTGCTTTAACAAAAAACATTGTTTTAACCAAAAAATATCACTTACCCTACATTTAATCACTTAAGCCCAATTTCAATTATAGTGAATGGCGCCCATCTACCAGTATCACAGAATATAATCATGATTATGGTCGTTCTGGAATTTGAAGATATAGAGACATTTGATACAGCTAAAATTCCGGATAAAGAGAGCAATATACTTTGAGATTACATTTTATTATTACTCAGTTAAATTTACAGTAGAACCCCCAACCAACCAAGACCGTCTCGTGTCCTAGTCAGTGGTGGGCAGCTTCTCTGCAATGTCTGCCATCATTTTGTGGATCCACACGTCGCTGTTTTCCTGGCTGGTGTCCACCAGGTACACAGTCAGCCGGCGTGTAGGGAAGTAGGGCAGAGCATGTGAGCGGAGCGGTGAGCGGAGCGACGCGATTTTGATGTGAGCGCGGAGCTGGTTATAAAAAGGTTGGAGCGCTACTCAGAGCGAGGACCGCCTCCCGCTCCAGGCCGCCCTCGCGCACCGAATGTTTGAGCATGCCCGGTCGCACGGACTCAGAGACACACAGACATCCGCAGTGCACAGTGCACCGAGATTTCATTAGAATTTCTACTTTCTTTTTCCTTTCTTTTTTTTTTTACTGTTGAGCGACCCGGTTTGAGCGGAGCGTGGAGCGAGATTTGCGCAAATCAACGTGAGCGAGGAGCGACGGGGAGCGGAGCGCGGGGGGAGTTGACGTGAGCGAATAGCGAGCGTGAAACCGGCCCCCTGGAGCGCCAAGCGGCATTTCCACCCGCTCCGCTCCGCTCACGTGCTCTGAAGTAGGGATGTCATGAACATTACATTTTAAACTTGACCATTATTTAAATAATCGTGATTAACTATTTTATTGTGATTTTTGGTACTGAACGTTAGGACATTAAAACATATACACATTTCTGTTTGCTCTGTGAAATGTTTCTTTACAAAGCCTAAAAGGCAGATATGACAAACAACTTATACTGTATATAGAGAAATGGCAGACATATTTAATAACTTTATACTCTCAAAATAAAAAAGAATAGTGGAAATAGCCAAACTGCAAGCGCATATTGCATTGCGACTCGTTAAGCTAGCAGATTGGCCATTTCCGCAATTTGTTTTTTCAACATGGAAACGATTATGGAAAATAATTGCGGTCATCTCAAGTAATTGCGACTAGACGCATTATGTAATGATTGTGAGCAGCCTACCTGCGTGCCCACACCTCCGGCCCCTCCTGCACGCTCTCCACCTGGGCCACAAGGGCCTTTTTCTCCACGTGGATACATGTATGCGTACAGTACATACACACGTGTATCGTTTTGCACTCAACTCACCAGCTAGCTGTGCGGTGATGGCCTGGAAAGGCAGCTGTCTGAACTCCTCTATGAGAGGTTGGAGTTGAGTAGAGCTGAACAGTTCGTGTTTACCGTAGTCCAACTACTAGAATGTTTTAAGTGGTTAAGTGCTTAGCCGTACCCGAGTCCAGGCGGTGGTTAGGTTGTATACATAGCTGAGCACCCACTGCCTAAACTAAGAAGGCATCCAGAGGAAGCGCACCGGTTTTTCTTTCTTAAAACCTGATATGCTTAGTAAAGTTAACCTGAGTTGGCTCTGTACTTCTTTTTCCTTCTACACCAATTTTTTTTTTCTTTTAAATACTTTTATTGCAAGATATTCATGTTTACATTTCATTGCATTCCATTTCTTATCTTCTTGCAAGCGTTTTCTTTTTTTTAAATATATATCTATATCTATACACCCAGTGTTACAAAATAAAATGCAATAGAAAGTAATAATAACTATAAATAAAAATAAATAGGTAATTACACATCAATCAATGCAAATTATCCTAATACTAATACCTATTAAATTGTAATAATAATAATAATACTAGTGATATTTAATAATGCTAACTTAACAAATTAAAATAAAACGGGGGTCCTCTATGTTGCCAACACGTTTTGGCAACATAGAGGAACATGTAAAATGCTTCTGAGTGGTCAACTAGGGGTTATAATGATTCTGGGTCAATTGCAAGCATTCGTTTTGCACACCCACACTGACTTTTCGGCTATTTTTAAAAGATTTGTATACATTTAAAAAGTTGTGAAATGGGACATTCTGCATAATGTGTCAGTTCTCGATGAGCTGGCTGCCTTTTTCATAGATAGATAGATAGATAGATAGATAGATATTTTTTTTTACACCAAATCTCTTCACGGAAAATATTCAATCTACAAGTTCCCCACAGAATAGGCATCAGGTTCAAGTGGTTAAAAAACAACCCCACTGACCATAGAAACAGATGTTTCAAATCTGGGAATATAGTGCTTCATTAAAGCATTACAGCGACCACTATAATTATTCAAACATTGCGTTTGTTGGTGTTTCTATTCTTTAGTCGTTTGTGGATTACTTTGGGGATTATGCAAACATGGAGAGATGATTACTACACCGTTACTGGGACTGCATGTTCGCCAGGAGAGAACCACTAGTGGCCGCCTGGGAACAGGATTGACGGTTCGATCCCTGCCAATGGCCGCCTGTCAAATTGCCCTTGAGCAAGTCACTGAGCCCATAACTGCTCCTGATAAATAGGATGGTGCCTTGCGTGATGCTTCCATTATAAAACTTTAACTCCTTGCTTTGCGAATTCCATAACTGTATACCTGTAACAGAGATACCTATATCATATATTCTGTGGTCCTCCTCCTCTGAGCTCAACTCAAATAACTTCTGTAACTGTTTTGGCAACCCTCTATTCTTCGCTCAGTACACAACTAATGTTTGTAGGACAGAAAAAGTCTGTTAGTGCAGTTGGTTGCTATCGGGACTGTCGGATCTCACGCAACACTTGTTCATGCCATTCACGTCACTCTAGCTTTGTCACGCAAGCCAAGTAATATAATGTAGTTTCAAATGCAGCCACGGGGTGCCGCTTTGGAGTCACTAAACAGCTGCAGAGGCACACAGACAGACAGACAGACAGACTCAAGTACATTTACGTTTTGTGTCTCTAGCAGAGTTTCTAGTGATTATCTCTCTGGAAGAGGTTGCACATGAAGTCTGCAGCCGCACTGAGGCGCTCCAACACACTGTGCTGGGTCGAGATCTACAAGGGTAAGAGACCCTTGGGTAGGGACCCCCCAAGGGTAGGGACCCCCTTGTAGATCGGCAATTTTCTAATAGCGTGTGCTCATGTGGCCTATGGTTGCTTTTTTTTGGGCCTGTTTTCCTAGACCTGGTTGTTTATTTCTCTCACAAAACATGGCAACATTGAAACAAACATCACTAACGATTTTTGCTGGCCACCACAGACGTTTGTCTTCTTGAGGAACAGCTGAATGAATCCCTACTGTCGAAATGCAGACACACCCGGTAGTGTGAACGAAACCCGTGGAGACTAGTCTAGAGAACATTCAACCTCGCGTCACCAGACTTTCCAGAGAACGTTACTGTTAGCATTGTTGCCACCTCCATTTATTATAAGGCGACTTTGGGCTTGTTTTTCTGTGAAGTTGCTTGTAAATATATATAAAAAAGAAGAAAATATTCCAAATATTTGCAAGCCTTTAGCTTGTAGATCGGCTATTTTCAAATAGACAACGGTTTAAAGTGCTCATGTGGCCTTATAGTTGCTTCTTTTGGGCTTGTTTTCCTAGACCTGGTTGCTTATTTCTCTCACACAACATGGCAACATTGAAAGGCCAAGTGAGGAACAGCGCCACAGATTTACCATAGTCATAGAGATACATACAGTGGCCGAACACAGTATTGTGGGTTGTCTTTAGATCCCATATTCTGAGAGGACATTGAGCCCTCATTGGCTAAAAAGTCACGACTAGCCAGCGTGTATAGAGACACACGGGCGGAAACGGAAGGCCTACAAATTCACGCCCACTTTTGAGATAGCGCCGCTACTCGAGGTCCGTTAGAACGACGAACTGCAGCTCTCAATGCATTCCCTGAGAGAGGATATGAGAATTAGCCTACTTTTAAAATTATCCTGCATTAACTGGAGACGATATTGATTTAAATAAAAATATGTTTCCAAATGTATGGAGTGTCTTTGTCAACATATCTTCTTGTTTTCTTAATAGTTGATGTGTTTCACATTTAATTTGCCACTTTAACGAGTTACCCATAATGTTAACACAGCAGAGGGTAGACGGCAGACAGACAAGTTGTCGCATTTCAGTGACATCACTGTCTTTACGAGCTCTGAGTGCCGACCAGTGGTGTACCCACACTGTAGAGGCAGGACAGGCGGTCGCCTGACCAACTAAGATCTCGCCTCCCCTAAAAAAAAAAAAAAACCCAAAAATGTGTCATTGCGTGCTTAATGTCCTCAAAGTCACGCACCCAACAACCTTTGAACTGAGCAGATTGGACCTTCTGTTCCAGAGATAATGATCAAAACATATTGAAAACGTCCACTTTCGCCAGTTTTCTGGGTATTGAAAACCTCAAGGGATGCGTCCGTGACGTATATACCATGCGACCACTTAAAGTCTAGATCTCCGATGCTAGTGGTTTTGACATACTGATGGAGTATATTATAGTATATTGTGGGTAGTATATCGAGATGACAGATATGGGACATTAAAAGGACAAATCAAACAAATGGGACACTTTTTTAGAACATCAAAAAAGTCACTACAGCCTCAGTAGTTAACCAATGAAATGACGGTATTTTACAATGCCTCTCATAAAGATTGCATTGAGAGCTGCAGTTCATCTTTCTAACGGACCCCGAGTAGCAGCGCTGTCTCAAAAGTGGGCGTGAATTTGTAGGCTTTCCGTTTCCGCCCGTGTGTCTCTATATGTAGACCAGCATTAGCATGCTGGTAAAAAGCACCATTTTGTCTGTTCTCTCTGCTTAAAATCTGGGGGGGGGGGGGTGTGTATCTGCTTATATGTTCATTTCCCAGGATGAACCAACCTGCTCATTGGGAACAATTTGGGGTTCAGTGTCAAGTACTGTACTTAAGTACAATTTTGAGGTATTTTTTACTTTACTGGAGTATTTCCAATTTTCAGTACTTTTACTTCTACTCCACTACATCTCAGAGGCAAATATTGTGCTTTTACTCCACTACTTTATAGATTTTGATTATTTTTACAAAACGTACATTAACCACTTCAGCCCTATATACTTTCGGCCATTTGAAAATAGCCGATCTACGTGCGACGCATTGTGAGCTTGTAGATCGGCTATTTTTAAAATATTTGTATACATTAAAAAGTTGTGAAATGGGACATTCTGCATAATGCATGCTTTATACCTTTGGTACTTTAAGTACATTTTGCTAACAATACTTTTGTACTTCTGCTCAAGTAGGCTACATTTAGAATTCCGGACTTTTACTTGTAACAGAGTATTTCTACATAGCAGTATTTATACTTTTACTTAAGTAAAATATTTGAGTACTTTTTATACCACTGTTGTGTCATAGTGTTCACTTGGTGGTTTATGTTGAATTGTTTCCTTTTTTTTTTGGTAACACAGACTGTGATGTCACTGTTTTTTTTGCTAAGCAACAGCACGTATAAGAGTATAAAACAAAGATGGCTGCCAATATGCAACTTGCATCCTGTGCATTAGCAGGGCTATCCATTAGACGGCCAATATTCTGATGTCGTAATGGTCAAATAAATGAGTGTGTGGTTAGGTTTAGTTTGTTTGTGTGGTTAGGGTTGGGTATAGTTTTTTTTGTGTGGTTAGGGTTGGGTATAGTTTTTTTTGTGGTTAGGGTTGGGTATAGTTTTTTTTCTGTGTGGTTAGGGTTGGGTATAGTTTTTTTGTGGTTAGGGTTAGGTATAGTTTTTTTGTGGTTAGGTATAGTTTTTTTGTGGTTAGGGTTAGGTATAGTTTTTTTGTGGTTAGGGTTGGGTATAGTTTTTTGTGCATACAGTAGTTTTGTTTTAGGTTAGGCTTAGTTATAATGTCAGACCAAAGGTACTTCGGAACAATGCACCGTGAGACTAATTGCATGCTTGCACCTGCATTATTAGAGGGGCTGAGCTAAAATCATGGTTGGAGGACAGCACTGCAGTAATAGTTAGAGTATGGTTACTCATATAACGCGTAAATGTTTCTTCCACCACAGCTGTAATGACTAAAGTTAGTTTAGTTTTGACGTTGTCATGGACAATTGTCTTGATTCGTTGTTGCATACAGAAGAGTATTGCTTCTGTATTTATAATAGCATAATACATGTATCAATGGATTTAGATCGAAGATAGACTTTCAGAAATAAAGATGACTTAGAAAAATATTGTACTTTTGACTCCACTACATTTCTAGGAAGGGAAACATAATGAATTAACCACTTAAGCCCTATTTCAAATATAGTGAAAATAGCCGATATACATGAAGCTCAAAACGTGTCGCAGCAAGCTCACAACGCGTCCAGAATCACTATGCAATACCCTTTAGAGCTTGTACATTGGCTATTTTCACAATTGTTTCTGTGAATTATTCTTGGTTTTGTTCATTTTTTGGGTTGTAGCCATCACAAAATGTCCACCACCACCAGCTTCAATTGAAATGAATCTCATGTTTAATAGATTTATCTAGATTTATTAGATAAGAATCGCCTCAGGTCTTATTGGGTTAAATACATTGCTGCTATGCTCACGCACCTTCATATCTTATCTCAGGTACTTGTGTAAATATGTAGATAGTTTTGTTCTGTTGTTTTATCTCCTTTCCCACTTGCCCCCCCCCCCTTATTCTTCCCTTTATTTTCTATGGAGATAAAAAAAAATACGATGGGCACTATGCACGAAAACAAATTTCCCCCACTGTTTTACTTCTGTAAGCCTGTGATGTGACAATAAAGCTGATTCTGAAAGATGTCATAATTAAAGTGGATAATTTAACAGCTTTAGTTGGAATTCTAGATGTGTAGATGTTTTTGCAGTTGCTTTATTGTGTAAGTTTAATTACCTTTATTTTTTACAATGTCTATGTTCCATTAATTATGTACGTGTATTGTTTATGCTTTACTTTGAACAGTTTGACGTTGGGTTGTTTGCCTGCAAGAGTCGCAAATAAATCCACCAGTATGCAAAACCAGCTGTCTCATGTTTTTGGACCACTGAAGGGAGTGATAATGTCAGTGGGTATACTGTAATGTCAGTGGGTATACTGTAGTCTCTCTCACACAGAATTAATTTGATCAAACCACGGTTCCATTTCCCACCAATTTTCTGGGCTGTGTGAACCTGTGGTCTCATTGTCTCCGCCAGGCCGAAAGGCATGGCGAGAGAGTATGTTTTACCCCCTGTCCGTCCGTCCGTGTGTGATTTGCGTTTTTAACTATAACTGCACCGATCTGCGTGAAACTTTGCACACATACTCCCTAGAGGCCAAGGAAAAACATCTGCCCTGCATTATGTAAAACTTTTTTTTTTTAGATTAAGCCTTCACATTTTATCCAAATTTCACTCAAATCGGTACACATCATGATCTCTATAGTCTTGTGATCAAGATGGATATTCCATCCTGATTGGCTAACATTGCCAATCAGGCATAACATGCCGCAAATCATGAACACAGCGTCCGATTGCGGTGGAACTTTGCACGCACATTCGCACTACGTTGAAGAACAAACCCCACCCTTTTAACATTGCCCTATTATAGTGCCACCAGGAGGCCGATGTTTACTTTTTTATATTACTCCTACAAATTGTGTCCCAACATCATGCAAAACGGTACACATTATCTCTATAGTCAAGTGATCAAGATGGATCTGTCCCATTTTTTATATTCCATCCTGATTGGCGGATTCCGAACATTGCTGGCCCACAATAACCTACCTGACCTGGCGGAGACCTGTGCTCTGAGGAGCACTTTTTCTATTTTTTTTTAGTTTGGTTCTAGACTTTTGCTCTTAGCTGTAGCCAAAGGGGGTCCCCAGCGTAATTGGTTAACATAACGTCACAATCAGTTTAACCACTTAGCTTTGGCTATAAAAGAAATGGCAAGCTCATGTGCCGCGCTATGAGCTTATAGATCTGCTATTTTTTAAATGTGTGTCGCTGGCACAAAACATTTTCAGATGGGGGTACACGGCCAAATGTATATCAATTTAGGGGTCCTTGGCATGAAAAAGGTTGAAAACCACTGGCCTAGTAGGTATAAAGAACATCTATTGGTCTGTTTCCCAAAAAAGGCAAAGTACAACTGTTCCACCTGACTGACAAACTAATATTTGGACATTTACTGTTAAGAAACTAGGCTACTGATGGGAAATATGGGAGAGCTAACCGTAACTGATAAAAACACAGCTGGTCACAATGAAACTGAAAGGAAACTTTACTAATGAGCATAAACCAAATTGCAGCCATAAATGATAATGATTAAATGATATTGTTTTATGTTTTTATATTAACATTTATAAAATAAAATAAAAATAGGTGTTCTGACATGAAACGTTTCCAATTGCCTAATTTTGCTCTTTATAGGAGCATGCTGTACCTAGAGAGACAGACACACACACACACACACACACACACACACACACACACACACACACACACACACACACACACACACACACACACACACACACACACACACACACACACACACACACACACACACACCGCCAGAGAGACAATTGGCTCAACAAACGGTGGCAGGTGCAAAGGTTTTTGATTTAAAGGAGTAGTTCACCCAAACAATTACTAAACCCCATGAAGCCTTGAATTCATGGAGAGTTTTGTGTTTTTGTCACACTGCGAAGCCAATAATTTGATTAGGTAGTAGGCGAGATGTCAGCTATACTCCATATGAAATCTAGCTGTAGCAGCCTACCATAAGAGACATTCACCATGATGAATAAGAAATCCATGATCACACATGATGTAGTCTCGCGTAGCCAGACAACTATTGCACAATCTCCGAATGCTATATAGAGTCTGGAACTACAACTGCCAAAATCCGAGAGAGGAAACTGGCACTTCCGTTCACGAAAATATATTTTAAAATATCTTTACACTTTACTTTTTAATTTCCATTTCTGCTAAGCAGCAAGCTATGTATACTTAGATGATTTGTATTTATATTAGGATAAATTTGCGCGACTGTCAAGACGAAACGGAAATGGAGACGAGGCTCCACATCCGGTTTATTTTCTAATCATGATCAGAGCTTCCGAGTCCCAGACTGTATGACCGGAAACATTTGAAAATTGTGGGAGGCAACAGTCTGGCCACGCGAGACTACACATGATGCCACGTTGCACTTTGATTCCATGGAGGTTTGAGGCGCTATGTGCGTGTGCGCTCTCGGTTCTCACTTTAACTGACGGGGGAACAACTAAACTGATATTTTAGTCCTCCGTTTTTAAAAAGAATCCCTGGCCACATGACACGTAAACGCAGAAAGTCATTGCAGCTGCAAGTTTCAATTTTATAACAGATTTTATATTTACATTTATTTTATATATGAGGGGCCAAACACATATACATTTTTAATCACATGTTAAGGCCCAATACTGCAATAGCTGCATTATTTTAATAGCATACGTGAACAAAAATAAACTAAAACAACATTATTAGGGCGCAGCTGCAGCGCAAACAGATGAGTTTTACTTCATCAATTCATTCCATGGGCAGCCGGAACGGTCGTCCCAAAACACCCCGCCCCACGCACCTTTTGAGCGGGCCACCCGCGGCCACTCCATGGTCGCTGGATTTTGGCCCGGTGTGATTGTGTTTTAGGAAGACAGACCCCACATTCAACCCGTGTGCGCTACTCGGCGCAGAAAGAGGGTTTTCGTCACAGTGAATGAGTTACAGCATGTTTCAAAGCTTTTTCATAATAATACAAGAAAAACGTGGCATTCGGCTTAATGAGTAGCCTATGCTTTTTACTTTAGGTATATTTTGATGCCAATTATTTTTTTTACTTTTGCCATAAATGAGCGTGCCTTGTTTCATAGACTGTAAGTGTTATTCTCTCTCTCCATTTATTATTATAATGACCATGAGCGGTCTGGTGTTTATCTATTATTATTTATTATTATAATGACCTTGTGTGAATGCGTGATGACGTCATCGTTTCTCAAAATCTCAGTTTTTGCATTGTCGCTCCGCCCCGAGCAGGGGAGCCGGATGTAGGCGGGAACCACTTTGCACATGTCAAAAGTTATGTTGCGAATGAATGCTTTGGGTCACGTAAACTAGGAATACTTTTATTCTGGTCCCATGTAAACAGGTGAGTGGAACGAATGAGTTCATTCTGAATGAACACATGATGTCCATGTAACCGCAGCCAATGATTGCGCAACACAACGGGAACAGTGGGGTGCTAGACCAGCGCTGGTCGGGAAAAAAATAAAATAAATAGACAAGTGGTCGGCGGGATCGACAGGTTGTACATTCAGGCCCATCTGGGCGCCTATGCCTATGGGGCGGCAGTGGCTCAGAGGTAGAGTGGCCGGGTAGAGTGAACTGGAAACCGCAAGGTTCCCAGTTCGATTCCGGGCTGGGGGGCTCCGCAGAGTCAGTGTCGAAGTGTAATACAACACAAACAATGGAACAAACAATATAGGGCCTACATCATGGAATCAGCATTCACAGTCACTTGAAACTGATGCACTTATAATGAAATAGCTTCCATTCTCTTGGTTACAATGAAATCAAAGCACTTGAATATTGCTACCTTCATACTATTGTCAATCAAACCATTACCAACATGCCAAACATTACATAACAGGACAGGACATCAAAGGGCACATTTCACACACAAATGAACAGCATTTAACTAGGAAACGCAGGACTTACATTTGCATGAACGCACACAAACTCCAAGTGAATTCGAGCACTATGTCGGTGGATTATCTCCAGTCACTCATTCCCAGAGTGAAGGGGTTGCCAGGATAATCATGTCTGGGATAATAATGGGGAGGCATGCGTTAATCCGACAGACCTTTTCTCCGACTATGTGGCATCCGCGTGCGGTTAGGGTTAGGGTGCGGGTTTGGTTCGGGTTTAGTATTGGAAACGTCGGAGCGCTGCGCTGTCGGAGGAATGCGCTGTCGGACTAACGTACTGCACCCAGATGTTTCACCCACTGTCGGGGACGTGGTCTAGCACTGACAGCAGCACTATGGACCGACTCCTCGCTGCCACCAACATTAACACTCTTTTCAGCAGACTGCTGCTGGGCAAACATCTTTGTTATTTTTAAATTTCCCCCCATCAGCCTCCAGACATTTTTTCGTTTTTTAGCTCGTACTTTCTCCGCACCACCCTTTACTTTTTTGTTTTGTTTTCTTTCAATTTCACCTGACAGTAGAATCCACCTGCTTGCATTCTATTAACCTATTCCTGCCTGGCTTTTTTACCCGCTTGCTGAAAGCTGGCGGGTCTAAGAAGAGGCAGACCTACTAGTCATAGTTCGACAGATTTTCGACATGTATTCGACAGATTTTTTTTGCGTGATTGGCTGTCGTTTAAGCCAATGGGGATACTTTCCCATACTCTGAACGGGCGGCCTCGTCCTCCCAAGCTATGGGACTAGACACGCCTATGACTGTCCATGATGACCCGAAGACAGTCTTCTCAGGCTGGCTGATAGCAGAGCCGAAATGAGCAAATGAAAAAAAAAAAAAACGTCTAAAATAATCTAAACCCACTATAGCAATCTGGTACTATCAGGCTACATATCACTTAAATGTCAGAGCTTAACTCGGCATGTAAATATGATATAATATAAATGAGTTAATGTGAAGTGGAATCGAAAATAACAGTGGATTCGTCCGAGCGCTAGCCGAATTTGGCTAATAGTTAGCTTGTATGATGTTGCTAACTAACTGTTTTTAGCCAAACGCGGTAATGCCCGCTCTCTATTAGTTATCGACGCAAGTCGCGTTATTACTCCCGTAATTGTGGGATCGCTAAAGCGATCACACTAATGTTATTGTCAACGGTGTTTTTTTGGCACCTAACTAGTCCTTCATACTTTTAGCTACAAACTCCGTTCCAACTCTTCAACGTTCGGCCTACTCAGGACATGTCGGCTATTATTCAAATTTTTGAAATAATTTGTACTTTTAGAGATATTTCACTTTTTACTTCTAAAAAATCCCCATTCATTTCAATGGGGGAATTCATCATCATCCTCAGTCCCCCTTTCACACCCATGTTAACTCTCATCTCTTCTCCTCTCATCGGCCACACGGCCGCTGTTGTTTTTTTTTCCCAATTTTTTGTTTTTCAGATTTTTTTTTTTTCCAAAAAAAAAAAATCAGATTTTTTTTTTTCCGAACTTTTTTTTTTTCAGAATTTTTTTTTTTTGTAATTTTTTTTTTTTTTTTCGAACTTTTTTTTTTTCTGGATTTTTTATTTTCCCCCAAAAAAACATTTCTAAATTTTTTTTTTTTTTTGATTTTTTTTTTTTTGAACTTTTTATTTTTCAGGTTGTTTTTTTTTCAATTTTTTTTTTCTTTTTTTTTTCCTATTTTTTTTTTTCAGATTTTCTTTTCTTTCCAAATTCTTGCTTTTTTCTTATTTTTGTTTTCCTTTTTTTTTTTTTACACTATTCAACACTGCCAACACTATACAAACTTTTAACACTAATACTTTAACACCTTGTCAAACCTTTCACACCTTTCAAACTTTTCAAACCTTTAGAACCTTTCAAACTATTAGAACTTTTAGAACCTTTAGAACCTTTAGAACCTTTCAAACCTTTCAAACCTTTCAAACCTTTCAAACCATTCAAACCTTTAGAACCTTTAGAACCTTTCAAACCTTTCAAACCTGTCAAACCTTTCAAACCCTTCAAACCTTTCACACCTTTCAAACCTATAACACTACTAACACTATCAATACTCAATACCAGCAACATTCTTAGCGATCCCACACTGTTTCTTCAGGAACAGTACTTTCTAGTTTTCATGTATTGTACATCCCAAAATAAAATGTATTAACCATGTTATGGTGCTGTAATGACTTTATATTTTCGCAACATAATGTCTTTTACACGGGGCTTGGAAAAGAGGATCGCTTCCGCATGTTCTTCTTCGTTGGTCTAAACAATGACACGGTTGCCAGATTTTTGAGAGAGAAATAAGCAACCAGGTCAATGAAAACAAGCCCAAAGATTTAAGTGACTATTAGGCTACATGACCACTTTAAACCTATATGCATCTATTTGAAAATAGACGATTTGGAAATAGCCGATCTACAAGCTCACAACAAAATAATAACAAATAAAAAGCAACTACCAATATTTACAAGCAACTTTACAGAAAACGAGGTCGCTTACAATTAGTATACATGGATGTGTGTGTGTGTGTGTGTGTGTGTGTGTGTGTGTGTGTGTGTGTGTGTGTGTGTGTGTGTGTGTGTGTGTGTGTGTGTGTGTGTGTGTGTGTGTGTGTTGAGGAATGCACAAGCGGCGAAACAAGCGTTTTTTTTCCAAACAAACACATTTACACTAGCGTGTGTGTCACCTACATAGTCAATCTATATACCATTTTAACGGTACGGTCCTTGTGATTGAAATGATACAAACCATTCCAAGATTGATGATGATTTTACGCTAAAATCAGCGTAACACAAAACATGTTTCATTAAAAAATAGAAGATCTACTTTGAATGGAATGTTACTTTTCTCAGCAGTATACAGCCAGGGAACAGCATTTCCATTAACGGGCAATATGTTGCACCTGTCATCAACACACAAATATGTCTTTTAGTCATCAACATATCCCACATTTAAAAAGGATTACTGCATAATAAGGGGTTTCACCAACTAGTCGACTACTGCAACCACTAGCCCTGTGATTCTCAACCTTTGGATTTTTTGAGAACCCCCAGTTTGATATGCATTAGGCCACAGACCCGGTTACATGGCGGCTTTCCGACATGTCGCCTTTCCGACGTTAACGAACCCTATACCTAACCCTCACCCTAACCGCACGCGGAAGCCACTAGTCGGAGTGGCGAGATGTCGGCATGGAAGACGGTTACCCACAGACCCCTATTCGATAAAAAATAGTTAATAATTGTCTCTGGGGTCCTAGCAAAACAACCTTTTTAAATAAATACAAACAACACAATCTCTTGATGACAACTGCTTATTTTATTAATATTGTGTTTACTATAACCTTTCATTTATTTCAATTATGCTTTACATGATCACATTAATTTACTTCTCTTTTTTTTTTTACATATTCCATAAATGAAAAGGAGCAGGAAGAAGATAAATCTGATGTCTGCCCCTTTCTACCATTAAAATCATCAAATAATATCCTACCAACCAGTACATCACCATGATTCATCAGAAAATAAAAAAGGAGAACACTAAACAAGGATATGAGAGAACAAAGAACGAGAGTACGAGAAAATTTAACACAAACAAGCAAAAAATATATTTACCAAAACTAAAAGAACAGTGAACAAAAAAATGAAAATTCATAATCCAATTCATACGTTATCATTTTTCCCCTTTTGAACACTTTCTTAAACTGAAACATTGTTGTGCACAACTCTTCAACTCCTTGCTTTGCGAATTCCATAACTTTATACCAGTAACAGAAATTCACATTTGTTTTTCATGTTGTCTGAGCAAATGTTGTCTGTTTTGGCAACCCTCTATTTTTTGCTCTGTACACAACTAATAATGTTCATAGGTCAATTAAATCCATTATTTTCAACACACCTGATAACAGAACAAGTCTGTTAGTACAGTTGGTGCTATCCGGACTGTCGGATCTCACGCAACACTTTTTTATGCCGTTCACGTCACTCTGTAGCTTTATGTCACGCAAGCCAAGTAATATAATGTAGTTTCAAATGCAGCCACGGGGTGGCGCTTTGGAGTCACTAAACAGCTGCAGAGGCACACAGACAGACAGACTAAAGTACATTTACGTTTCGTGTCTCCAGCAGAGTTTCTAGTGAGTATCTCTCTGGAAGAGGTTGCAGATGAAGTCTGCAGCCGCACTGAGGCACTCCAACACACTCTGCTGGGACGAGATCTACAAGGGTATAGACCCTTGGCTAGGGACCCCCCAATGGTAGGGACCCCTTGTAGATCGGCAATTTTCAAATAGTTTAAAGTGCTCATGTGGCCTATAGTTTGCTTTTTGGGGGCTTTTTTGCTGGGCACCACAAACTTTTGTCGTCTTGAGGAACAGCTGAATGAATCCCTACTGTCGAAATGCAGACACACCTGGTCCGTTGTGTGAACGAAACCCGTGGAGACTAGTCTAGAGAACATTCAACCTCGCGTCACCAGACTTTCCAGAGAACGTTACTGTTACCATTGTTGCCACATCCGTTTATTATAAGCGACTTTAAGCTTGTTTTTCTGTGAAGTTGCTTGTAAATATGAAAAAAACAGAAAATATTCTAAATATTTGCGAGACGTGAGCTTGTAGATCGCAGTGCTCATGTGGCCTTATAATTGCTTCTTTCGGGCTTGTTTTCCTAGACCTGGTTGCTTTTTTCTCTCACACAACATGGCAACATTGACAGGCAAGTGAGGAACAGCGGCACAGATTTACCATAGAGACACATAGGCCGTTTCTCAATACCCAAACTTGTCTGTACTCCCGTCCTCACGAACTCGTGATACGTCATCAGTCGCTGCCCAAGTACTGTTCCAATTCTAAGTTCGCATTTGCCTAAGTACAGACCAAATACCCGGATGGGAACTTGATCCGCCCCCTTTACCGAGCATGCTTCAGACTAGACTTGCTGAAGACTTTTCACAGCAGATTGCCCAGAATGCAACACCGCATCGACCCACCAGTGATTGAAAAACAGGACCAATATGGCGGAGACGGACCGCGGTAAGAAATGTCCGAATTATTTTTTTGTTTTGCCACAGAATGTAATTCTAAGATTTATTTTAGGCTTGAATGTTGTTAATTAATTCAAATCTGTGGCTGAGTTGTGCACCGAACTTTTGGACCTTTGTGTAGCCGGCTAGCCGCTGTTAACCCGGCCGCAGATGACCGGCCCGTCAGACCACTGTACCCCGCGTAAGAAGCCTTATTTGCGGCCAGTCCTTTTGAAAGTGTCCGCTGGTTCAGCTGGGTCGTCTTTGTAGTGGTTCAAATGAGATCTAATTAGTTGTGGATATATTTATTGGACTTCTATAGTCTCAGCCAATTTTGGGGAGATAGAACTGCCTCTGACTAATGTTTGATATGTGTTTATGCGAGTAGTATTAACGTTATTTTACTTCAATTGAAGGTATGCGTCCAGGGAGTTCATTCTGAGCTGAGCTGTCAACGAGACTTTTCACCAAGCAAGAGGACTTCATCCAGAGAAATATGCATGTGTTTATCAGTTGTGTTGTGGAAAAAGTACTCACATTTTTAACTTGAGTAAAAGTAACAATACTGCAATGTACAAAAGTCAGGAATTAAAAATGTACTTGAGTAAAAGTACAAAAGTATTGGTATAAAAATGTACTTAAATACCAAAAGTTGAAAGTAATCCTTATGCAGAATGTCCCATTTCACAAGTTTTCTAATGTATAAAATGTATAGAAATCTTTTGAAAATAGCAGACCTACAAGTCCTACAAGTGAGCTTGTAGATCGGCTATTTTCTAATGGCCGAAATATAGATATGGCTCAAGTGGTTAATGTATGTTTTGTAATAATAATCTAAATCTACAAAGTAACTAGTATTTCAAATAAGTTTTCAAATAACTGTAGTGGAGTAAAGGTACAACATTTGCCTCTGAGGCATAGTGGAGTAAGAGTAGGCTACTGAAAATTGGAAATATACCAGTAAAGTAAAACTACCTCAAAATTGGACTTATTCAGTACTTAAGTAAATATACTTAGTTACTTTCCACCACTGGTGTTTATTAATATTTATCAAGCTTGATTCATGTCATACGCCTGTACATCATTCATGTATTTGTTATTTTGCTGAGTTGTGCACCGAACTTTTGGACCTTTGTGTAGCCGGCTAGCCGCTGTTAACCCGGCCGCAGATGACCGGCCCGTCAGACCACTGTACCCCGCGTAAGAAGCCTTATTTGCGGCCAGTCCTTTTGAAAGTGTCCGCTGGTTCAGCTGGGTCGTCTTTGTAGTGGTTCAAATGAGATCTAATTAGTTGTGGATATATTTATTGGACTTCTATAGTCTCAGCCAATTTTGGGGAGATAGAACTGCCTCTGACTAATGTTTGATATGTGTTTATGCGAGTAGTATTAACGTTATTTTACTTCAATTGAAGGTATGCGTCCAGGGAGTTCATTCTGAGCTGAGCTGTCAACGAGACTTTTCACCAAGCAAGAGGACTTCATCCAGAGAAATATGCATGTGTTTATCAGTTGTGTTGTGGAAAAAGTACTCACATTTTTAACTTGAGTAAAAGTAACAATACTGCAATGTACAAAAGTCAGGAATTAAAAATGTACTTGAGTAAAAGTACAAAAGTATTGGTATAAAAATGTACTTAAATACCAAAAGTTGAAAGTAATCCTTATGCAGAATGTCCCATTTCACAAGTTTTCTAATGTATAAAATGTATAGAAATCTTTTGAAAATAGCAGACCTACAAGTCCTACAAGTGAGCTTGTAGATCGGCTATTTTCTAATGGCCGAAATATAGATATGGCTCAAGTGGTTAATGTATGTTTTGTAATAATAATCTAAATCTACAAAGTAACTAGTATTTCAAATAAGTTTTCAAATAACTGTAGTGGAGTAAAGGTACAACATTTGCCTCTGAGGCATAGTGGAGTAAGAGTAGGCTACTGAAAATTGGAAATATACCAGTAAAGTAAAACTACCTCAAAATTGGACTTATTCAGTACTTAAGTAAATATACTTAGTTACTTTCCACCACTGGTGTTTATTAATATTTATCAAGCTTGATTCATGTCATACGCCTGTACATCATTCATGTATTTGTTATTTTGTCATTCCATCAATTTCACTCTGGTTATTTATATTTTGGAAATACAATTTGAGGTCCACTCTTATTTGGGTGCGATTTTGTCTGACTAGGCCACTTTGACTTTTGTATGTGTGAATGTAAGTTTTAACTTCTTTTGATGTGCAGCTATTGTTAATTATAGTGTAGCCTACTTAGGCTATTTACTTTTAACTAATATAATCCACAATGACAGCACTATATTTTCAAATGTGTTAATAGCCTTAGGCTAAATGGTGTGTGTGTGTGTGTGTGTGTGTGTGTGTGTGTGTGTGTGTGTGTGTGTGTGTGTGTGTGTGTGTGTGTGTGTGTGTGTGTGTGTGTGTGTGTGTGTGTGTGTGTGTGTGTGTGTGTGTGTTTATTCGGTTATATATGTTTATTCTGTTTAGTTTTATATTCTATAATAAACCACTCACTCAATACACAAGTAATACCTAGGGGGAAACAAATTATTACAAAAAGCCAGAGAAGTGCCATATTACAACATCACGTCGCCTCGCTCGCCAGCCTCCCGCTCTGATCAACTTTATTCCACACGTGTAATTATTTGGTCCAGTGCTCCCAGACCCTTGCCAACGCAGGCTTCTCACCCGCATTCGCCTCCTGACTCCAGGTATGAGGTATGCCAACAGATACAGGATAGGTGGGCACTATGGACATCTGGGCACCTCGATGTAAAACTGGCTATTTTGTCCAAAATGTTAAAACATTAAATATTTCAAATATGGTCTTAAGTAAAGTACAGTATACATGATGTGAACATGCACGGTACATCATTATCAGACTTAATTACCGGTAAGTCTAATAGTAATACGTTTAACCATTTGAAACCTCTACAGCGGAGGGCTGCGCCGAAATGAGGTTCCACAGTGTCGCGTGCAGGCAAGTGGCGACATGGGCGAAAATTGGCCACTATGCATGATTCTTACCTTTTCCCGCACATCGTATCCAAACAGTAAAGGTAGTCCAGATGTTTTACATTTTAGCGGCCAAGAAAATGTTACCGACGGGTTGAAACAAGTGTTTAAATCGCTTATTCAGTCAGCCTGTGCCATGATTTCCCAATACAATCTTACTGGAGCAGTACAGCGCACGCGGACGGGGGTTGACTGGCCACAGGCTGACTAAAAAAGCGATTTAAACGCTTGTTTCAACCCGTCGTTGAAAATGACTTGGACGATAAAATGTAAAACATCTGAGAGAAGGGGGGCTGACCTTTACTTTTGTGCGGAAAAAGGGAAGAACCATGCATAGTACTAGTGGCCAATTCGCCGGTGTCGTCACCTGCCTGCACCCGACGCTTGTAACACCCTGCCTGCCCCCTGTGTGCCCTGTCAGCTCAAAGTGCAGGGGCAAGATCGGCCAGGGGAAAAAAAACAAAAAATCAACATAAGATTAGCAGCCCCTCACCCTCTTCTGTTGTAGCCAACCACAGCAAGTCGCATTTGTTTTCAAATGAGCCTAATTTGCAATCGGCCGAATTGTAACGAGAACCATTTGAAAACCGGTTTGGCCACCGACAGGCGCCCATGACGCGTGGATGCGTATTTATAGCAGAAAGAGCTTCACATTTAACTATAGCCATACTCATTCAATTCTGAACCGATTCTTAAAATTAAAAATTCTGTATTAGCTGTGAAGGGTCTACTCTTCTTTCATGTGTATCAGATCATGATTGTTCACCATCAAACAATATCAAGCAAAAAGAAAACATAGGCCGTCCTTCTCTCCATTGCGCATAGACGAGCACCTCTCTCCATTCAGAAATGTAATAGCAGAAGAACTAAACTATCAGACGTTATCCTTCAACTTCTCATGTATGCTCCCAAATGACTGGATATACAGGTTTTGTTGCAATTGTAGAAATATTAGACCTTGGTTGTCGAATGTTTAAGCATGTTGTAATCATATATAGGCTACTTTACCTTAGAACATTTTTCAAATATTTTATTTTTTAACATTTGGGACAAAATAGACAATTTTACATCGAGGTGCCCAGATGTCCCTTGTGCCCACCTATCCTGTTATACCCTGGTGGGTCTGTAAGTCATTTAAGTTGTTACACAAATCGGTCAGTATCGTGATAAATAAATACCAAATGGCATATTTATATACGTTTTTTTCTGAGAGTATATATAGGCTAAATACGTTAAATTAACAAAAACAATGTTTTAACATTTATATATATATAGATATACGTTAATATATCTTATGTTTATATAATATCATTATATTGTAAAATGTACGTTATGTTCTGTTGTGCAAAAAAACAGATAGCTAACACCGCGTCGCTCAGCAATGCGTTGTTAGCTTGTAGATCTGCTCTGAGCATATCCACACTGTGGACGAGCTGAGATGGTGACGTCACCGAGAACGGTGCGTTCCAACTACCGTACTCCCGTACTCCCGTCCTCGCGTCCTCGCAAGTTTATACTCCCGAGGCGAACTTGCAAGTCTGAACTTCCAAGGACGCAAGTCCGTGCTTCCCAAGTTCGGGTATTGAGAAACGGCCATACAGTGGCCGAAGACATTATTGTGGGTCGTCATTAGATCCCATAGTCTGAGAGTACATTGAGCCCTCATTGGCTAAAAAGTCACGACTAGCCGGAGTGTATTTGTAGACCAGCATTAGCATGCTGGTAAAAAGCAGCAGTATGTCTCTGTTCTCTCTGCTTAAACGCTGGGGGTGTGTATCTGCTTATATGTTAATTTCCCAAGATGAACCAACCTGCTCATGGGAACAATTTGGGGTTCAGTGTCTTGCTCAAGGAGACTTTGACAGTAACACTGGGGGAGCCGGGAATCAAACCGTTTCCCAAGCGGCCTCTCTGCCTCCTGACTTAATGCCGGTTCCAAATGGACCCTTGCAGGTCTGTAACTATAAGAGTGTACAAATACATGTGTACACTCTCAGAGTTATGGGGTCCTTGAAATGAAAACAGTTTGAGAACCGCTGCGTTAGAGGATTATAATGTGGGTGCTGTTGTCATCAGTGGTGTAAAGTAATGGATTGGAATGGAATTTTGAGGCATTTATATTCTACTGGAGTATTTCAAATTTTCAGTACTTTTACTTCTACTCCACTACATCTCGGAGGCAAATATTGTACATTTACTCCACTACAATTATTTGAAAACGTTAGTTATTATAGCGTAGCTTTAAGCAAGTGCTTACTATGGGATATCATCACCCCCTAGCGATCACACAGAGCAAAAACAGGGCTCCCGGAACCCTGTTGGATTGGATCAGGGTCGTGTGACACAGAACTCCGGCGACCGGAGGGGGTATAAATACCACTGCGTCACACAAGCTCCTCCTCTTCTTCCACTCTGCTACGGGAAGCACACGGAGCTTAAGAAACTTAAACTAAGGAGAAACTGACGAAATCCAACAAAACTCACAGCGAGGGCACTACCGTGCTACTCTACGGGCGCTTTCGTTTAAAAACAGTTTCAGTTTATAATAACAATCCCGTTTTTGAATTTCAGCGTTTTATTACTTTCTTTCCTGTCCTCTCCGTTTTCTTACCACGAGGCACCGCGCTAAAGCTAACGCTAAGCTAGGCTAACGCTAAGCTAACCCAACGCTAAAGCTAAGCTAACGGCTAGGCTAAACAACAACCTAGCCTTTTGTTTGCCTCGTGGTTGTGACGGACGAAGGAAAGAATGGAGGCGCCTCGTCAATGCGAGTTGCTGTTGTCACCAGCGCCTTCAGAGACACATATGTTGAGTTTTTCATTGTATGTTAAAACTGTTAAACATTATGTCTGTTTTGTTGCTGTGCTTTACACTGTTCCTGTGCTCCTTTGTTGCATTAAAAATGCGTAAACATACAGTACACAAGCACACCACGGCCCGGTTAGGTAGCCTCGATGCTGAGTGTGAGTCCCATGGGGGATCTCCCAACATCGTTGGTTTTTCCTATAAGCACACCACCCAACACAACCGCTCATCTTTCACGTCTCAAAGATTGATGCAGACCGGCCCCAATAGACAGGGGATCCTGGTCGACGTCTCTCTTTATGAGCCCTCAGTGTTCGTTATGTCCCCTAAAAGAAAAGGACGAATTCCAAACACTGCAGGGACAATCACTATCTTCTATGAAACATGGTGATTCAAACGCAGGTAGGAAAAGCTATTGCTTGAATCTAAATGTCTCTACTGTCTGGTGTAAAGGGGGGTTCTCTTAGACAAAAACTTTTCTAATAAAACTGCGCCATAGCAGTTGCTCCTTCCGTCCGGCAGAGGGCGGCAGAACGCCTCTGCGGGACGGAGGAGACACAAAATGGACGCCTCCCCAGACCTCGCCAGAATGGCGGAGGTGAGGCGGAAGTTTACGTCTCACAGAACCCCGGTGTCACACCAGCGAAAGTCCCCAGGGGGGACGATGCTTTCGCACCGTGTACACACAAGGTTCCGGGACCACGTCTGGAGAGCTGGCAGCGTCCCCATGGGAACGGGCGCACGCTCTATGACGAGACCAACATTAGCCCGGCTAGCGCTACTAAGCGATGCTACAGGGCGGATGTCGACGATGTGTGGGATTCCCCGTCTACGTCACGGGCTTTCCCCACCGTCAATCGGTCGGAACCCGACGGGGCAGGTGACGTCAGCAGCCCCCACCTTCCCCACGAAACCCTCTGGCGCGTTGCTTTTCCGAATGGAAAGCGTGCAAACCAAATCCTTGGGTGCTGCGCACCGCGTTGAAAGGATACAGGTTGCAATTTTCGAGCAAACCTCCACTATCAGACAAAGTAGTGTTCTCCCACACGTCGGGCCAAGCGGCCATAACTCTGAGGGAAGAGGTCTCAGCTCTCCTGAGCAAGGGTGCAATCAGAGAATTGACTGGATCAGAACCGCCTGGGTTCTTATTCGGAGTATTTTCTGGTGGGACACAGGAAGGACATGATGGCTGCCTCCCCCAGCCTCTACAAAATGGCGGAGGTGAGGCAGAAGTTTACGTCTCAGATAACCCCGGTGTTACACCAGCGAAAGTCCCCAGGGGGAACAACACTTTCGCTCCGGGTAAACACACCACACAAGGGGTCCGCTCCTATCAACCTCACCAACATGGCGGACGAAGTTCAACGGCAGTCACCTCGATGGGCCCCGGTGTCACTCCATCAGCACTCCCCTGGTGGGAGAGGTGTTCTGATTCGGGTAGGTACTACACCGGGACAAGGTTCCGGGACTACGTCTGGAGAGCCAGCAGCGCCCGTGTCCCCATGGGAACGGGCGCGCTCCGAGACGAGACCAACATTAGCCCGGCTAGCGCTACCAAGCAATGCTACAGGGCAGATGTCTACGGTGTGTGGAATTCCCCGTCTACGTCACAGGCTTTCCCCACTGTCAATCGGTCAGAGCCCAACGGGGCGGCTGACGTCAGCAGCCCCCACCATCCCCACGAACCTCTCGCTCAATGCTTTTCCGAATGGAAAGCATGCAAACCGAATCCTTGGGTGCTGCGCACCGTGTTGAAAGGATACAGGTTGCAATTTTCGAGCAAACCTCCACTATCGGAAGGTAGTGTTCTCCCACGCGTCGGGCCAAGCGGCCATAACGCTGAGGGAAGAGGTTTCAGCTCTCCTGAGCGAGGGTACAATCAGAGATTTGACTCCGGATCAGAACCGTCTGGGTTATTATTCGGAGTATTTCCTGGTGAAAAACAAGGGGGGGGGGGGGTTTCAATTTTAGTATGCTCACAACGGCGACGCTGTTGCAAACAATACGACAGGGAGATTGGTGGACGAGTATAGACCTCAAGGATGCCTATTTTCACGTCCCACTCTACCCGCCGCACCGCAAGTTCCTGCGCTTCGTTTACGAAGGCAAGGTCTACTTGTACACGGTGCTCCCTTTCGGCATGTCACTGAGCCCCAGGGTTTTCGTGAAATGCACGGAAGCAGCGATAGCCCTGCTGCGGCAGCAGGGTCGGTGACTGGCGACGTATATAGACGACTGGCTACTGGCAGCGGACTCCAGAGAGGAGGTGGCACGGCACACAAAGGTGGCCATTGCGCACCTGCAGTCCCTGGGACGAGCCGTGGCCTCTCCCCCTGTTCAGGAACCTCCTGATACAAGGCGGGAACGAGGTGTTCCAACAGGACCCCCAGAGACTAGACCTGTGGGTTTACCCCGGGAAAGGTCGAGTCTGAGCTCACAAGGGCTGCCCCCTGACGTGGTAGTCACCACTCAGGGGGCTAAAGCAGCCTCTACCAGAAGTCAGTACGACATTCGGTGGAATATGTTCGAGACTTGGTGCCTGGAGCAGTCGCCTCCGGGGGTTGCTTTTCAGGCCCCTGTGAGAAGCCTTCTGATCTACCTGCAGGACAGGTTGGACCACGATTTGGCTTTCTCTACCATCAAGGTGTATCTGGCGGCTATCTCCGCTTGCCACGATGGGTTCGATGGCAAGTCGGTGGGTAGGCACTCGCTGGTGCAACGGTTTATGACCGGTGCTAAGCGAGCTAGGCCAGTGAACAGACCTTTGTTCCCGACGTGGGACCTGACCGTAGTGCTGGAAGCGCTATGCCAGCCCCCCTTTTGAACCTTTTGAGACTGTAGATCTGGAGATCGTCAGCTTCAAAACGGTGCTCCTGGTGGTCCTTGTACGGCATAATGCGTCGGTGACATGCAGGCACTCTCGGTGAGTGAGGACTACATGTGGTTTTCGGACGACGGCAGGAGGGTTTTGCTGAAACCCGACTTGGCCTTCGTGTCCGAAACCGGCACAGTTGCCAGGGCCCCAGTGGAACTGGGGGCTTTTCATCCTCCACCATTCTCTTCGGCGAAGGATGAACGGTTCCATTGTCTCTGTCCAGTGAGGGCTCTGTAGCTCTACTGTCAGGGGACAGCCATGGGCCGTTGGTCGTCTCAGCTTTTCGTCACCTTTGGCCGAGGTCAGAGGAAGGCGGTGGCTAAACCGACCCTGTCCAGATGGATCGTGGAGGCGATTCGGTTGGCATACGTGGGTAGAGGGGTCCCTATTCCAGTGGGACTGAGGGCCCACTCTACTCGGAGCGTAGCTGCATCTTGGGCTCTTTACAAGGAGGTGTCGATGCAGGAGATCTGGAGATCGGCTAACTGGTCGTCTCCCTCGACCTTTGCATCTTTCTACAGCCTTGACTTGGCGGCGTCCGAGATGGCGCGCACAGTCTTGGGTGTAGAAGCTGACTCCGGGTAGAAGAGTCTGGACATGCCTTGGGGCATGTCTTTTCTCCCTGTGTGAGTGCAGCGGCCGGTTGTACGGCAGGGGATGCGAGGCATGCCTGGGGGCGTGCTCTCTCTCCCTCTCACGGCTTAAGTGGTCGTTTCACGACCTCTTTGCGCCTTTCTGCTACCTAGGTGTGGCGGCATCTTGGATGGCACGCACGATCCTGGGTGCAGTGTTGGGCTACAGGTGGAGAAATGTAAACTTGCTTTGGGGCATGTTTTTTCTCCCTGTGTGTATGCAGTAGCCAGTTTCATGGTAGGGAATGCGAGGGGTGCCCGGGGGCATGCTTCTCTTCCTACCTGGCTGGCCTTCCTTGCCCTCCCGGGACCGGCTAGGCATGGTCCGGGGAGGAGGAGGCCTTGGTTTCTCTGTCACTGGTTGGATAATCTAGGTTTTATCCTGTGCTGGTGTCAGGGACAGGACTTTGTCCGTCAAGGTCTTGCCTTATCAGTCCTGCGCGCCCCGACCCGGGGGTCTGGGGTGCCTGGGCAAGCGTGTGGGTGAGGGTTACCATAACCGGGGGCTCCCCCGGGGGATGTTTATGTGTCCCATAGTAAGCACTTGCTTAAAGCTACGCTATAATAAACCAGGGTTACGTATGTAACCCAGGTTTTATCAGAAGCGTAAGCAAGTGCTTACGTTTTGAACCCCCTCTGTGTGCTTCTGAGCATGCAGAGTGGAAGATTTCAGAGGAGGAGCTTGTGTGACGCAGTGGTATTTATACCCCCTCCAGTCGCCGAAGTTCTGCGTCACACGACCCTGATCTAATGGACATTGGAGTTCCGGGAGTGCTGTTTTTGCTCTGTGTGATCGCCAGGGGGCGATGATATCCCATAGTAAGCACTTGCTTACGCTTGGGAGTGTTGGTACCCCCGCGGACCCCCGTGGAACATGACGGACCCCTTCGCCTGTTTTTTTTTTTCATGAAGGTGGTTGCTTGTTTCTGGCGCAAATGTGGCAACACTGATATTTTCTTGTGTTTTGTGCTTGTCTTCGGGCAACGTGGCAACGCAGATAGCCAGTGTGTGTTGACTGTGTTGTTGTTGTGGGGACATGAGAAAGTCGGCTGCGTGTTTTGTTTTGTGTTTGGGATGTACATGGCACGTGAATGATGGACATATCGTGATACAGACATGACTGAAGTGAAAGCAACGGCCTGGGTCATCAAAAAGGTAAGCTAGAGGGGGGGGGGGTTGAAGCGAAGGACGCGCTTGTGTTGTTGTGCTGGCGATGCAGAGATGCGGAGTTTCAATGGCGGCCGCTTCGTGTTGTTTCGGCTAAACCCATCGCCGTTCGGTGTCGGTGGTGCGCACGGTAAACGGTACGAAACTGTTTCCCCTTCCGTTTGTGGCCGTAATGTGGTGAGTGGAATTAATTATGTTGCGACGTGGAAAATGTGTAGTGAGCAATGTGACGTTGCCTAATGCACACGTAAATTCAGCGCCCACGTTGTCGCTACTGTGTTGGCGAGACGTGGTGTGTAGTTGTTGTGTTTAGTCGAAATCAGTGCTGTGGGTATGGCTTCAGCGGCGAGGCGGAAGTCAATCCTCGTTTATATAAGTAGATAATACCAAAAAAAAGTCATGTTTATGTATTTTAAATATGTATATGTATGTATATTAAATGTACATTAAATACATCTGTTACTATGCTCACGCACCTTTAATCTTATCTCAGGTATTTAATATGTAGATAACTATATAGTTTGATCTCCTTTCCCACTTGCCCCGAAACGATACGATGGGAACTATGCACAAAAACAAATTTCACTGTTTTACATCTGTAAGCCTTTGATGTGACAATAAACCTGATTCTGAAAGATGTCATAATTAAAGTTGATAATCTAACGCCATTAGTTGTAATTCGAGATTTGTAGATGTTTTTGTAGTTGCTTTATTTTGTACGTTTATTACCTTTATGTTGTACAATGTCTATGTTCCATTAATTATGTCATGTGCGTGTATTGTTTTTGCTTTACTTTGAACCGTTTGACATTGGGTTGTTTGCCTGCAAGAGTCGCAAATAAATCCACCAGTATGCAGAACCAACTGTCTCGTTTTTTTGGACCACTGAAGGGAGTGATCATGTCAGTGGGTATAGTCTCTCTTTCACACAGAATTAATTTAATCAAACCACGGTTCCATTTGTTGTCCACACTCTCTGAGTTCTCTGAGTTCTCTGAGTTCTGCGGAAACAATTAATAGGGAGTGAATGAGTTCTGCGGAGAGAGTTTCTGAATCTCTCAGAAAACTGTGGGAGTGAATGAGTTCTGCGGAAAGAGTTTCTGAATCTCTCAGAAAACTGTGGGGTTGTATGAGTGCCGCAGGGACAGGTTGGACTCCTCTGCGCTACTTTACAGATTTGGATATCAATGGTTTCAGCATCACTAACTGATCCAAAATGCAAATATGGGTAGAGTTTCTCAGTAAAAGTGGTTTTATGAGTATAGATGTGAGTCATGTCTTTAGTGTCGTAAAAGGACACCTCCCCCATATCATAGTCCAGGTGGACTCTGATCCTCTGAGGACCCCTCTGTAGTTTGACGCATTCTACACCATTAGAGTACTCCATGTCTCTGTCTCGATGTAAACTCCATATTCCTTCTCTTGGTGTAGCATCTCTCTCTCCCTTCCTGTCAACAGACTCTCTAACAAAACCTACATTCCATCGAGGATGGTCTCCAACCTCCACCTCCCAGCAGTGTTTTCCTGAACTGAAACCCTCTGAACCCAGAACGCTGGCATAGTTAGTGAACCTCTCTGGGTTGTCAGGAAGCTGCTGCATTGCCTTTGTATCTCTCACAGTGGTCAGGTCTTCAGACAGAGAGAGATCACCGTTTGCTGTGTTTGGGTCCAGAATGACAGGACTGAACGTGACCTTCTCCTTGATCTTCTCCCAGACTGTGTAGGTCAGGTTTCCCAGGTGTTTGGCCACATCTATCAGCCCTCCTGAGAGCAGCTGTGGTTCTGATGTTGTATACAGATCATCAGAATAAGAATCAGAATGCAGCTTTTGTTTTATAGCAGAGATTGCATCTGAGAGATAGGAGATCTGTTCCTGAATGTTCTTCATCTCTCTGCTGACCTTCTTTGTTTTCTGCTTCTCTTCCTGTATCAGAGATGAAACTCTTTCGTTCTCTTCCTCTCTCAGGAACTGGTGTAGCTTTTCAATCTCTCCTCTGATCTTTTTCTCTGTGGTCACCACCTGCTCCTTGTTGTGTCGTAACACGTGTTCGTATGTCAGTTCAAACTCTTTGCATGTGTCCCTGTTGTCCTGTAGAGACTTGAGTTTAGACCTCAGTTGGGCCTTCGGATTTCTGAAATCTCTTTGGGAGTCTATAGGAAGGACGATAAAATCAGAAAGTCATAAAGAACAGCATAAATATAAATAACGCATTGAAGGATGTTGTCAGAGTGACAGTGAGTGAAGTTAGAAATTACACATTGAGGAGGGTGAGGTTGACTAAAGTCTGATTGGTTCATCTTTAATTGTATGGTAATAAACAACAAGTTGTACTATAGGTTAGTGGTTCAATGGCTATTGGACTAAGCTTTTATTAGGGCAGTGGCGTAGCCAGAAAGCTGGCAGCAGCTGGGCATGGGGATTTGTGGGTGGGCACTCATGCGCGCGTGCATGAGCGCACACGCGCGCGATTTTTTTCGGTTATTATCGGTTAAAATCTTACTTTTTTTGCGCAATTTGCGGGTCTTTTGCGGGTTTATTATGTTATTTAATTCTTATTTTTGCCTTAATTTTCATGAAAACATTGACAGGTCGCAAATAATGCCCCGTTGTCCGCCTCCTCCGCGCGTCCGCAGTCCCCGGCTGTCCGCCTCCACTCACAGAGCACAGGCGCAGTTCACAAGCAGAAAAAATGTTTTCTTCTTTTTTTTTTGGGGTGGGCACAACAGCCAGGTGGGTGGGCCCAGGCCTACCTATGCCCACCCGTGGCTACGCCCCTGTATTAGGGATGAATGTATTAAATTATTTGACAATCCCTGCATGAACACTTGTTTTTCAGATACCATTCAAAGTGGCGGTGTTCACTCTCCATTCCGACATCTCGCCACTCCGACTAGTGGCTTCCGCGTGCGGTTAGGGTTAGGGTTAGGGTTAGGTATAGGGTTCGTCAACGTCGGAAAGGCGACATGTCGGAAAGGAGAAATGCACCCCAAAGTGGCTATGAGTATGACTGCCTTCCAAAGTTTGCGGGCTCTGGGTAGGCAACCCGGCCTGGCGGAGAAATGTGCTCAGTTTAATATGAAGTAAGTCATTTTGTTCACACTGTAGACATATTGTGTGTTTTATATTTATTACACGTCACAATGCAACGTACAGTGATGACACTGTGTTTGACCTGTCAACAGTACCACAACTCTCCAAAGGTAGGGAAACGCCTAGGGCGAAATTCTCCTTTAAAAAGGAACAACTGCATCCCTCAATTCAATTCAAACTTTATTCCAGACACTCAGAGGGTCCATAGAGTAGGCCTACATCAATAAAAACATCACACAATAAATAAAAACAAATACTGGCAGTGTTGGAGTTAGTTTCTCAGGAAGAGTATACATTACAAGTTTCTTATCAAGCCTTTTAAAAGTAATACTATAACTTACTTATTACTTGGTAAAGTAATGGTATATACAGTAATACATCTTACTACTTCTGTGGAATATGGAACTTCTGTTCCAATTTAACACGCACATTCCCACTAGGGGTCGAGGAAGAAATGCCACTTGAAAATGTTCAAATCAGCCTCATGGTGGCGCTATAAAAGGCCGACGCCACCCTTTTAACATTGCCCTATTATAGCGCCACCAGGAGGCCGATGTTTCTTTTTTATATTACTCCTACAAATGTTGTCCAAACATCATGCAAATCAGTACACATTATCTCGATAGTCAAGTGATCAAGATGGATCTGTCACATTTTTTATATTCCATCCTGATTGGCGAATTCCGAACATTGCCCACAATAACCTACCTGACCTGGCGGAGACCTGTGCTCCGAGGAGCACTTTTTCTAGTTTAGTTTTTGTCTCATTCCTAAGACAATAATTTGATGACCAGCGGACCGGTAGGCAGCGGTTCCGGTAGGAGACACAACGAGTCGTTGTGTCTCCTACCGGAACCGCTGCCGGTCATCAAATTATTGTCTTAGGAATGAGACAAAAAACTAAAAAAATATCCATGAATTCAAGTATCCATGGGGTGACTAATCCATTGAAACAAAGGTTTTTTTTTGGGGTGAAGTGTCCCTTTAATGGGACATGTCTGAGCCAGCTGTCAGACATGGGAGAGAGGATCGCCTTGGCACTTATAACTTTGCTCTTCTGTGCTCCAAGTGCCCAGGGAGCAATCCAGTGAACCCCACCCCCCATATTCCCGTCTACCCACCTGAGGGGCACCTTAAGCCCACTAAGCTCTAGACCCCCTTTTACCTCCTCACCTAACCCCACCCCCCACACCCCGTCTCTGCAAAGGCACCTAGTAGAGACTTCTGACAGCTCTGCACTAACCTCCATACCCACCCCCACCCCTCTTTGCACACTTGCACTAGTCCTAAAAGTTGTTCAAAAATCTATTTTTGTGGTTATAGATTTGGTTCAAGATCTTGTCCACGAGAAAAATAAACATTCTTGTATGTAGGGGAGGAGATATGAAGGAGATATGAGGAGATATGAAGTTGCCGTGGGGTGAGTAAGGGGAGCAGAGAGCTTGGTTCATACTGCAATATTTTTTGGGTGGAGTGTATAGTCAAATTTGATCCACAGAGCTATCCAAAACGTTTCACTATTGCAAGCTGGATGGAAATGGATTACATGATTAGTTTAGTTAACTTGAAATGGGTGACCATTTCAGAGGGTTTTAATAGATTCACAAACAAACTAGAAAAAGTGCTCCTCGGAGCACAGGTCTCCGCCAGGTCAGGTACGTTATTCTGGCCTCCTGGTGGCGCTATAATAGGCCAATGTGAAAAGGGTGCCATTTATTCTTAGGTCTTTCACGGCAATCAGACACTGCATTCATGATTTGAGGCATTTTGTTCCAAAAATGTGTTTTGCTAAATTAGACCTGCTGGTGGCGCTATAACAGGCCAATGTGAAAAGGGTGGCATTTCTTCCTTGGGCTAGTGGGAATGTGTTTGTGAAATTTCACGGATATCGCAAGCTGCGTTCATGATTTGAGGCATTTTGTTCAAAACGGACCAATCCTGCAAAATTTGGAAGCCAACCTTAGCCAATGAGGATCGAATATGGGAAATCGGACAGATCCGTGTTGATCACATGACTATAAAGATACTGTGTACCGATTTGCATGACGTTTGGATAAAATATGTAGGAGTAATGTAAAATAAATGGGTTTTGCACAAATCGGCCTCCAGGTGGCGCTATAAGAGGCCCATGTGAAACATTTGAGGCAGAGGTTCTGAATTGGCATCCAGGGAGTGTGTGTGCACAGTTTCGCAGCGACCGGGCAAACGGTGCCAGAGATTAGCTGGTAACACACGGACAGGACACACAGACGGACGGACACACGGACACACACACGGACGGACGGACAGAGGGTAAAACATACTCTCTCGCCATGCCTTTCGGCCTGGCGGAGACACATATTGGATTTCACAATAATCTAATGGCATCTCTGCAATTTGGAGAAGTGTTATGGATTTGGGTTAGACACAAAAAGTACATGTCTAGCATAGATAATGAAGGAGTTTAAGCTATTTTAATGATTTTTGGGTCATCTTGTACGCCATCTTGAAAATTACACCTTTGCAGTGGTCAAAGTTTGGTAAACTTTTAGTGTGTTATTAAGGACACCTAATAGCCTACTACCAAAAACAGTTGAGAAACCTTTTACTAAATCTGTTTGAGGGTCAAACCGCATCCGCCTACAAGGCACTGCAACCTGTGCACTGCATCTTGCAGAAACTCCAGTGATACCAGTATGAACTAGAAAGTGCTCCTCGGAGCACAGGTCTCCGCCAGGTCAGGTACGTTATTCTGGCCTCCTGAGTGGCGCTATAATAGGCCAATGTGAAAAGGGTGCCATTTCTTCTTAGGTCTTTCACGGCAATCAGACACTGCATTCATGATTTGAGGCATTTTTTTCCAAAAATGTGTTTTGCTAAATTAGACCTGCTGGTGGCGTTATAACAGGCCAATGTGAAATGGGTGGCATTTTTTCCTCTGCCTAGTGGGAATGTGTGTGTGAAATCGCAAGCTGCATGCATAGTTTGAGGCATTTTGTTCAAAACGGACCAATCCTGCAAACTTTGGAAGCCAACCATAGGCAATCAGGATGGAATATGGGAAATCGGACAGATCCGTGTTGATCACATGACTATAGAGATACTGTGTACCGATTTGCATGACGTTTGGATGGAATCTGTAGGAGTAATGTAAAAAAAAGTGTTTTGCACAAATCGGCCTCCTGGTGGCGCTATAACAGGCCCATGTGAAAAGAATTGGGGCAGAGGTTCTGAATTGGCATCCAGGGAGTGTGTGTGCACAGTTTCGGAGCGAACGGGCCAACAGTGCCGGAGATTAGCTGGTAACACACAGACAGGACACACACACACACACACACACACACACACACACACACACACACACGGACACGGACGGACGGACGGACGGACGGTAAAACATACTCTCTCGCCATGCCTTCGGCCTGGCGGAGACAATAACGTTGCGTGTTTTGCAAGCAATTCTCTAAAGGGTGTAGCTTGTCTTTTGCTGGTGGCGTTACAACAGGCCAATGTGAAAACGGTGGCATTTCTTCCTCTGCCTTGGGGGAATGTGCGTGCAGAGTTCATTCAAATTGATTTGAGGCATTTTGTTCAAAACAAACCTATCCTGCAAACTTTGGAAGCCAACATTAGCCAATCAGGATGGAATATGGAAAATCGGACAGATCCGTGTTGATCACATGACTATAAAGTTACTGTGTACCGATTTGCATGTTTTTTGGACAATGTGTAGCGGTAATATAAAACAATGTGTTTTGCAAAAGTCGGCCTCATGGTGGCGCTATGACAGGCTGATCTGAAAAATATGGGGCAGAGGTTCTGCTGTGGCATCCAGGGAGTGTGTGTGTATAGTTTCACAGCGACCGGGCCAATGGTGGAGGAGATTAGCTGGTCACGGACGGACGGACGGACGGACGGACGGACGGACGGACGGACAAAACATAATCTCGGCCATGCCTTTCGGCCTGGCGGAGACAATTAACTGATACTTAACAACAATATCTATGATTGAGACTGCAATGAAAACTATATGAATGGAAATCAATAGTAAAACTATCTATCTAAACCAAAATGAAATGTCTCCATTTAGAATCAACTAACTTTAACCTGTTAACAATCTGCGGGCGTGGCCGTTTTTGCATTTTTCAGACAAACAAACCTAAGTGTACATAAGTGTGTTTGTGTCACCTACCTAGGCAATCTATGTACCATTTTAAAGGTACATGTCTTGTGATTAAAATTGTGCAAACTATTCCAAGATGGCATCAAAACTGACGCTACAATCAACGTCGAAGTCCGACATACACAAACAAACAAACATTCACAAAGCTGTTTTGTTACGGGGCCAGGCTGCCAGCATGGCCCTGTTTTGATATTGGCATTATTACGAGGCCAGGCTCTGCAGAGCAAGGCTCCGTTTCGATATTGGCATTATTGTCTCCGAGAGTATGTTTTCGCCACTGTCCGTCCGTGTGTGTGTGTGTCCGTGTGTCCTGTCTGTGTTACCACCAAATCTCCGCCACCGTTGGCCCGGTCGCTCCGAAACTGTGCACACACACTCCCTGGATGCCAATTCAGAACCTCTGCCTCAAATTTCTTCACATGGGCCTGTTATAGCGCCACCTGGAGGACGATTTGTGCAAAACCCTTTTTATTTTTTACATTACTCCTACAGATTTTATCCAAACGTCATGCAAATCGGTACACAGTATCTCTATAGTCATGTGATCAACACAGATCTGTCTGATTTCCCATATTTCCCAGTGTCCGATTGCCGTGAACGACCTAAGAATAAATGGCACCCTTTTCACATTGGCCTATTATAGCGCCACCAGGAAGCCACAATTATGTACCTGGCGTAACGGACCTGGCGGAGACCTGTGCTCCGAGGAGCACTTTTTCTAGTTTTTCTTCTTCTTCTGCCACTTTTCGCAGTTCTGGCTGAACCGTGCTGTCGCTTTTTACGAAACTCCGCCATATGGTAGATGGTCATGAAAAACGATCAAGAAATAATTCTCACAATCCTTCGTCAAAAGGTGGTGCTATAGCACTCAATTTTTACTGAAAAATCTCAGGAGGAGATAGATTTTAAAGGGTAAGACCACTTTGGTAGAGGTTTGGGTTGTGTAATTACCTTGCCATGATGTAACTCCAAAGGTGGGCAAGAAATCAAAAATAATTGCTCCATTGATTAGAAATTGATAATTCAAAATATGCTCCTCATTGACTTACATTGTACGGTAAAACAGCTCTCAAAGTCACTCTTTTAGCACATAAACGAACGCAAACAAAGTTGATTTAGACAATATAGAACATCACCAAACCCAGTACTGTTTTTTTTTTTTTTTTTAATGTCAAATTCCTGTTGATTTTGCCATTTTTAGTAGAAAACCTGGACTGGATCCGCGGATCCAGATCTTCAAACAGTAAAATCAACAGAAAGTTGACATTTTTATTTAAAAAAAAAAAACAGTACTGGGTTTGGTGATGCTCTATATTGTCTGAATCAGCTTTGTTTGGGTTCATTTATGTGCCAAAAGAGTGACTTTGAGAGCTGTTTTACCGTACAATGTAAGTCAATGAGGAGCATATTTTGAATTATCAATTTCTAATCAATGGAGCAATCATTTTTGATTTCTTGCCCACCTTTGGAGTTACATCATGGCAAGGTAACTACACAACCCAAACCTCTACCAAAATGGTCTTACCCCTTAACTATTGCAGTTTTATGAAAATTATTCATCTGCCCCTAACACATACATGCAGACTTACATTTCTTTGAAACTTTGCAGAAATGTTGAGGGTCATTCCAAATATCACTGAAACCAATCTTACTCCAATTGGCCAAAGGGGGGCGCTACAGCAATTTTCTGAAAATACAAACTTTAAACCCTTAACACCCTTAGATTGTCCGCAATTTTGAGCAGTTTGAAAAACACTTGTTTTTGGCAGTTATACGAAACTCGGCCATATGGTAGATGGTCATGAAAAACTATCAAGAAATAATTCTCACACTCATTCGTCAAAGGGTGGCGCTATAGCACTAAATTGAAAGTGCCAACTTTGAACAGGTACAACTCATGCCCTGTTTGACCTACAGCCATGTAGAGAGGAACACATGTATCGCTTTGACCAGTAAGCTCCGCCCTTAGATTGTCCGCAATTTTGAACAGTTTGAAAAACACTTAAACCCAGGATTTTTCAGCTATTTGCGTGAAGCTGTATCATCTGTGTTAGCTGCTTTTTCACCAGTTCAGGTCTGTTGGTCCTATGGTTTCTCTCTTAAGCGTCTGCCTGACGCCGGTCGCCGGTTTAAGGCTCACTTCATGCAGACTTCAATTAAAGTGCAATGCAAACATCATGATTGTATCAATGAATTCATGTGCAATTGATAAAGATAACATGAAATGTTTATTTGAGAGTATGCTTTTTTCAATGTATGATATACTTCATTGTGAAAATAGCCGATCTACAATCTTACAACTTTTCAGATAGGAGCGTTTTGTGAGCTTGTAGATCGGCTACTTTCAAAGTTTCGGTTCCAAGGAGACATACAATTTCTCTATTGGTAAATGGTTTGTGAACCAGTGATCTAGAGGAGTTAGCAAAACAGAGGCTTGGTCCATCAGGGACGGAAAGACTTATAGATGTCAACAGACACTGTCAGGGGGGCCATATATCTAGCTCAATGAGAAGGAAGGCGGCCTATGAGTCCGGAGGTCACTGGTTTGATCCCTGTCACCGACAATGTGTTGAGGTGATCGTGATTTGGCATTCTTAGGCTTACGCACAGTATTTCTTGAGGTTAGGGGTAGGCATACTTTTACTGAAGTTAAGGTTAGTGAGGGTTTAAAATGCTCATTTGTTAATTGCATGGTTCAAGTTCAGTCTTCTATGTTTCTATGGCTTATTGTGCATATTACTTATCATTGCTTCTTTCTTTTTTCTTTCTGCATTCACTGGCCTCGTATTATTGCTGCTTGCAGCTATATTTTTCTTCTTCTTCTGCCACTTTTCGCGGTTCTGGCTGAACCGTGCATACGCTTTTTACGAAACTCAGCCATATGGTAGATGGTCATGAAAAAATATCAAGAAATATTTATCACACTCATTCGTCAAAAGGTGGCGCTATAGCACTCAATTGAAAAATGCCAACTTTGAACAGGTACAACTCATGCCCTGTTTGAGCTATAGCCATGAAGCTTGGATACACATCTATAACGTCTCCTCATGCTGAACAACTTTCACCCTCTGACTTTTGACCTCTGACCTTTAGATCGCCCACCGTTTTGAATTATATGAAAAAGTCATTGGCTCATGAAAGCTTCATTTTTTCACTTATGGAAAATCCACCGCCAAGAAGTTGTCGGCATAGGTCCAAAGTTCAAGTGTTAAACGTTTCGTGCAGATTGCTCAAAAATCCCAGAAGGAGATAGGTTTTAACTATTGCAGTTTTATGACAATTATTCATCTGCCCCTAACACATACATGCAGACTCACATTTCTTTGAAACTTTGCAGAAATGTAGAGGGTCATTCCAAATATTACTGAAACCAATCTTACTCCAATTGGCCAAAGGGGGGTGCTATAGCAATTTTCTGAAAATGCAAAGTTTAAACAGGCATAAGTCATGCCTCGTTTGTCCGAAAGTCGTGAAACTTGCTTACACTTGTGCCTTGACTCATGAGGAAGACATGTATCACTTTGACCAGTAAGCTCCGCCCTTAGATTTTCCGCAATTTTGAGCAGTTTGAAGAACACTTAAACCCAGGATTTTTTTGCTACAGTATTTGCGTGAAACGATATCATCTGTCTGACCTCCTTTTTCACTATATCAGGTCTGTTGGTCCAATGGCTTCTCGCTTAAGCGTGTGCCTTACAACCTCAAGATTGCCAGTTCAAGCCTCACTTGATGCAGACGACATCATAGCAACGTGTTTCTGAGCTTGTAGATTGGCTACTTTCACTATTTTTGGTTCCGAGGAGACGTACAATTTCTCCATTGGTAAATGGTTTGTGGACGAGTGATCATAGTGTTAGTGAAACCACCGTCTTCGAATGCTATCAATGCATTGAATGGGAGATTTTCACGTTTTATCAGACCATTGAATGGGCGAGTGGGCGACGAGTAGGCGATATACTGACCTACCCGCGATTTATCAGACCATTCATCGGGCGTAATCAGGAGCTACTCGGAGGCTGAGTAGTCCCCATAACATGATTTACGATTCGGTACATAACTCCAACGGCGCTGAGTAGGCTCAAGCGAACGTCACAACGTTCGGGAAAAAGTTCATAAAAGTATAGTTTCATTTTATTAAAAAGCATAAACCTGACTTATTAAAATGTATGCGTGGATAACACGTGCACATTATTACACAACAGGTATAGAATAAATAGAACTGATGAAAGATGATTAATGTGAGGCTTGACTGCAATTAAAGCGGGCGGTACGCTTACAGTAAATGTTTGAACAAGCTCTTTGTGTGCCCTGCACCTGACAGTGAATGTTGAACAAGCCTGCTTAATAAGCGTTTAATAAATATGCACACCTGCATATTTATGAAACACTTATTAAGCAGGCTTGTTCAAACATTTACTGTCAGGTACCTGCGATGGGTATTTGAACAGCTTACTGCAGTGATACTCAAACTCCGGCCCGCGGCCTAATTTTGACTGACCCGCCAGTCAAATACAGAATGAAGTTATTATCTTATCTTTAATTACATTACTATCACATGAATAATCATCCAGGAAGGCAAATTCAACGCAGCGGAACCATGGAGCAGAACACCTGCACATTCAGAGCAGCAGCAAAGATGAGTCTCAGCCATTCTTTGATACACACAGCCGGGTTTTTGACCAATAAGCACCTTTGTTTAGCCCAATTTCGGGACGTTTTTTTTGGGGGCGGGCTAAACAAAGGCATCACGTGACGTTGATCCCCTTCACTTATTCACTCATACTAGGACATGACGTATGTGTAGGCAGAAGAATAGTGTTATATAATATATCGGTCTCGGCAAGACCCGAAAAGTTGATACAGAGAACCGGCACTTTAACCCAAAATGAACAGATACTTTCGCTTTCATTTTACCATCTCATGCAAATTCAATACAACTATGTTTAATTTGCCAGTGTCAGTTAAGATTGACAATATAAGGCGCCAATGAAAGACAGAAGTTATCAAGTATCATTAATGTTGTCATTTTATCAACTGGCCCCTGGCCCCTTGCCATTTTTGTAATGTGGCCCACAGGTTCAGCTATTTGAGTATCCCTGCCTTACTGTATAAACTGTATGACTATACAAGAGATTTGTACCGTGACATAAAAATAATTACATGTCATATGGAATGTCCGCAAAACACAATAACAAGTGTCAGACAGGATATCGTATGTCTGCACAAATTGAGTTGATAGAGAGAACAAAGAAAGTTTAAAAATAATTGATGGGCTGAAATTAACACTCAACTCAATGGTCTGATAAATCGCGGGGTAGGTCAGTATGTCGCCTACTTCGCCCATTCGATGGTCTGATAAAAGGTGATAATGTCCAGGGGTGCACATAACTTTTTAGGTCTAGTACTCAGAAGAGCACCTGGAGATGTGACTTGGTGCGCACCAAATAAATGGTCCCGTCCCGTTTTGTCAACGGGGGGGGGGGGGGGGGGGGTGGTTGCAGCACGGCGCCCACCGGACAGTTTTGCCAGGGGGGGGGTGTTGCTGCGCGAGAAGAAACTGACACTCTGCTTCCAAATTCCGCCGATTTTCGCCGTTTTTTTTTTTCACACGTGTTAGGAGAAGCCCCCAAGGTTGGTGCCCTGTGCTGCACTGCTTTTATCCGCCAGATTTGGACTTTCACGGCATATTTTTGCACCGTTACGGTGCGTTCATCATAGGTGACGAGTGCCTCTAACAACCGCTGCTGGCTGCGTGCACGCAGCGAGGCGATGCGAGGCGACGTGAGGCGACAATCACACACGCACGTGCAGCATGCGTCCTCTTCCCCTGCGCCTAATGGCTGTACATGGGGCCGACGCGTGCTTTACCGTGAGTGTGGCTTCAGGAAGTAAATTCCTAGCCTCGATCTCGAGGCTTTTATTTTTTAGTTTTGCTAAAAAATAAAAGCTTGGAAATTCCTGTCCCAGCTGTTGGTACGCAAAAGCGCCTCGCGTCGTCTGATGTGGTGCGCATTATTTATTTTGGGTGCGCATGCGCACCTGCGCACCAGTTATGTGCACCCCTGATAATGTCCCATTCAATGCATTGATGGCATCCGAATGGGGTGGTGAAACAGGGGCTTGGTTCATGACAGAAGGCAAAAGTTCATGATCTTCAACAGACAACTTCAGCCTGGACGAAGCTATAGCACTACAGGTCGTGTTCCAGCCTGTGAGTCCGAAGGTCGAGAGTTCGATTCCTGTCAATGGCAATAGGTTGAGGTGTCCATGAGTGAGGTTCTTAACCTGGGATTTCCCCCCTGCGTCCTATGTATGACCACCTCAGCTGGGTCGAGCTGAAAAGTAGATTTGCCTGTTGGAATCATTTGCTTTGTCTCAATTTCAATCTATTCCGTTTCCAGGTCTTATTGTGCTATTATTGCACTTTGCTTTTTTGTCTGTCTGTCTCTCTCACTCTGTCTCTGTCTCTGTCTGTCTGTCTGTCTGTCTGTCTGTCTGTCTGTCTGTCTGTCTGTCTGTCGGTGGGTGGGTCATTCCACTTTTCAATTGCATCGCACAAAACATGACTGCATCAAATAATGCATGTGCAAATTTTAAAGATAACATGAAATGCTTATTTGAGAGTATGTTTTTACAATGTGTGACATACTTTATTGTGAAAATAGCCGATCTGCAATCACACAACTTTTCAGATAGCAACACTTTCACTAGTTTTCATTCCGATCGCTGGTTCGATCCCTGTCCCGACAATGTATTGAGGTGATCATGATTTGGCATTCTTAGGTTTACACATAGTGTTTCTTGAGGATAGGCTTAGGCGTTGTTTTACTGAGGTTAGGGTTAGTGAGGGTTTAAAATGCTCATGTTAATTGCATGGTCTTCTTTCTCTCAAGTTCAGTCTTCTATGTTTATATGGCTTATTGTGCATATTACTTATCGTTGCTTCTTTCTTTTTGTCTCCGCCAGGCCGAAAGGCATGGCGAGAGACTATGTTTTCCACCCCGTCCGTCCGTCCGTGTGTCCGTGTGTGTGTCCGTCCGTCTGTGACCAGCTAATCTCCGGCACCGTTGTCTTGATCGCAGCGAAACTGTGCACACACACTCCCTGGATGCCAATTCAGAACCTTTACCCCAAGTTTTTTCTCATGGGCCTTTTATAGTGCCACCAGGAGGCCGATTTGTGCAAAACATATTTTTTGACAGTACTCCTACAGATTTTGTCCAAAAATCACGCAAATCGGTACACAGTATCTCTATAGTCATTAAACAAAACGGGTATTTCAGATTTCTCATATTCCATCCTGATTGGCTAAAAATGTCTTCCAAAGTTTGCAGGAGTGCTCCGTTTTGAACAAAATGCCTCAAATCATGAACACAGCATGCAATTTCCGTGAAATTGTGCACGCTCATTCCCATTAGGCCGAGGAAGAACTACCATTTGAACATTTTCAAATCAGCCTCATGGTGGCGCTATAACAAGCCGATTCGTGTTTTTACCTATACTTGCACCGATCTGTGTAAAACTTTGTATGCACACTCCCTAGAGGTCAAGGAAAAACCTTTGCCCTGCATTTTTCACATCTGCCTTTTATAGCGCCACCAGGAGGCCGACTTATGTAAAACACATTATTTTATACTACTCCTTCCAATTTTATCCAAATTTCACGCAAATCGGTACACATGATCTCTATAGTCATGTGATCACGAAGGATGTGTTTGATTTTTCATAATCCATACTGATTGGCTAAAATTGACATCTAAAGTTTGCATTATTGCCTTGTTTTGAACAAAATTCCGCTAATCATGAACGCACCGTCCAATTGCGCTCAAACTTTGCACGCACATTCACACTATGTTGAGGAACAAATGCCACCCTTTTAACATTGGCCTGTTATAGCACCACCAGCAGGTCTAATTTAGCAAAACCAATGTTTTTAACAAAATGCCTCAAATCGTGAATGCAGTCAGGGTCCAATTGTCGTGCAAGGCCTAAGAACAAATGGCACCCTTTTCATTGGCCTATTATAGCGCCACCAGGAGGCCTCAATAGCTTACCTGACCTGGCGGAGACCTGTGCTCCAAGGAGCACTTTTTCTAGTTTCTCTCTGCATTCCCTGGCCCCGTATTATCGCTGCTTGCAGCTATATTTGAAAGTTGAAATTCTACTCCACCAATATGAAATATTCCCACAAAAATGATGTTCTTACTTTGGGGAAGAGTGATGAAGTGAAATATAAAGTCCAAACCACTTATTTCCTGCAAGAACCCCACAGAAACGCCCAAAGGGCATAGCAGTGGCAGCCATTATTCCATTCATTTTTCCCATAGAGATTTCCAAACATATTTATATCAATTATTTTAAGTATAGAATCAAGCCATCCAGGCTACAGGTGAATCATGACCATAACACATGTGATTCTGTGAGAAGAAAAAAAATACTGTGGCCACATTGTGTTTTCCAGCTCATATGATAATAGCAGTGTTTTAAAGGCGTCTATTTATAGAAAGTATTTAGGCAAAAAATAATAACCTTCTATTCCAGTTAGTTCAAACTTGTATTACTCAATGTCAGTTGCAAATTATTTTTGCTGGGGAAAAACTTCATTTGTATTTATTTATTCCACATGATTCAAGAACAGCAATCAATTTACTGTGGGTATGCGTGTGTGTGTGTATATATATATATATATATATATATATATATATATATATATATATATATATATATATATATATATATATATATATATATATATATATGTGTATATGTGTATATATATATATATATATATATATATATATATATATATATATATATATGTGTATAGGCATTGTTTTGCAAATTATACAGGATTGTTAAAAGGATCCCCGGCTAATTAGCCAAATATTCCTTGATACATTGGAATTGCGCTCTATAACAAAAATAAAAACATTGAAACACTTTTAATATTTTATTTATTTTATAAACAGTTCTTTCACTCAATAGAGGCAATGGCCGTCGCAAGTTGATGATGTAATTTGCCAATGTGTGGTATATTTGCAAAAAATATACATTTAAAATATCGATTTGATGCTCTTATTAACCTAATTTCCTAGGGCTAGACCACACATGTGCAAATGACATCATCAACTTGTGACGGGCATTGCCCCTATTGAGTGAAAGATGAACAATTTCTAAAATAAATACAATATTTAAGGTTTTTCATTATTGAAATTTAAAGCCCGAAGGGTGATCATCATAAATCAACCGGAAGGGCTTTAAATTTCAATAATGACTATACCTTCCCATACATTATCCCACTTATTACACGGCTACTTAATAAATAAATTAATACATTGACCCAAAAGTAAAAACAAAACAAAGTATTTCCTTGCTTACGGCAAAGAAAGTATTCCATTAGTATTGGGTTGGGTGGAGAAGTCCGCCTCGGAAAACAAATGACAGTAGTCCATAAGGTAATCGGAAGACTCGACCCAAAACACACTCGCCGCCATTCTTTACCACCGGATTTGCGTATAATACCGTCGGATTTGCCCCGGGGCGACTGTGTTTTGGGGCAAGTGTTTTGTTATTCTTGCGTCGGTGTGCCACGATAAACAAGGAAGCCATGCTGTATCCAACATGGCTGTCATGTTGGATACGGCATAAAACCAAGCAGCGGCGGTTGACATGAGCAGGTGGTCTGAGTCTTTGATTACACTGTGGTCGTTAGTAGAGCTCATCGTTATGAAGAAATAATGACCGATGATTGACCAATCAGAATCGAGCATTCAACCAAGCCGTGTAATTAAATGTATTAAGGCATATTTGGCTTATTAGCCAGGGATCCTTTTAACAGGTTAAACATTACTCACCTGATACAGCCACTTGTGATTGTTCTGCAAGAAATAAAACAATGTTCAAATAATACATAATACTTAAACTATAAACATAAACACGTGAGCTAACATAGTAAGTCGGAAACAAGCTTTTACGTTGACTTTTAAAAAAAGAAAGAAATGATGGTGACGTCTTTCTGTGTAAATCAGTGGTTCTCAACCTTTTTTTTGGCCAGTAGCCTCTATTAGTCCAGGGGCCAACACTGATATTTTCACAATATGGTACCACCTAAGGTGACCGTAAAGTTTTTGTATTTTTGTCTTCCTACATGTCTCTAGTTTATATTTTGGTATGATAACCCTTCCAATCTTGTAGCTTAATGGCAGTTATCACTACCTACTGGCTAATGTATCCGGTAGGAGACACAAAGTAGAATCTTTGTGTCTCCTACACCCGGGCATCAAATTATTGCGACAAAAAACTAAATATATCCATGTATTCAAGGCTTCATGGGGTGTGCAATTGATAACTTCTCAGATTTTTGGTGTTTGCAAAAAGACTGCTTTCCATAAGCTTGTAAAAGTTGACCCTCCTTCGGTCTAGGGTGGTCATAGCTGAATGGGTAGAGAGTCCCCCTGGGAAACTTAAAGGAGGAGTTCACCCAAAAAATGATTTATTTTCTATCAATTGCACACCCTATGAAGCCTTGAATACATGGATATATTTTGTTTTTTGTCGCAACAATTTGATGCCCGGGTGTAGGAGACACAAAGATTCTACTTTGTGTCTCCTACCGGATACATTAGCCAGTAGGTAGTGATAACTGCCATTAAGCTACAAGATTGGAAGGGTTATCATACCAAAATATAAACTAGAGACATGTAGGAAGACAAAAATACAAAAACTTTACGGTCACCTTAGGTGGTACCAAAATATGGCCTGGCCCCTGGACTATATCCACTATCCAGGTCCGTTACCCCACACCCATTTAAAATGTAGGACGTTTCTGCTCTGAAAATGTCTATTTATTGAAGTATTGCTTTTATCATTTAGAAAACATCTCATTGAACACCAAATAACATATTTTACATTAAACCACCAAAGCCTACAACTATTATTAAGTAGAATAGAGTACAGAAGTCCTGACGTCACTCGTTCATCCCCTGGTTCGTAAAGTAATTTCTCTATGGAGAATAACATTGGGTCGTCTCATAAGAATTGTGGTCCAAAAATAAACAAACTGTCTCTGCGATATTGTCAGGGAGGAGGTTCTGTATCGTTTATGATAGTCAGTCACTTATATTTGAAACAGTGTTTCTGGTGAAAATTTTACTAATTCGGCGGAAGTAACATTATCGTTTTCTCACCGTCAGTTGATCCTTCAATAAGAGTCAAACCGCCGGGATCATTTGTTTATTTTTGGAACACAGTTCTTATTTGACGCGATATTAAAGACCTCTATGGGGATTCAGAACGGGGGTGGAAAACCACGAACCAGGTAGGATGTGTAAATTACATCAGACTTCGGTGCTCTATTGTATAGCTTTATTATTTTTATTTTTATTATTAAAATCATTATTATTATTATTATTATTATTATTATTGTCTCCGACAGGCCGAAAGGCATGGCGAGAGAGTATGTTTTACCCCCTGTCCGTCCGTCCGTCCGTCCGTGTGTGTGTCCGTCCCAGAGCATGTGAGCGGAGCGGAGCGGGTGGAAATGCCGCTCGGCGCTCCAGGGGGCTGGTTTCACGCTCGCTATTCGCTCACGTCGACTCCCCCCGCGCTCCGCTCCCCGTCGCTCCTCGCTCACGTTGATTTGCGCAAATCTCGCTCCATGCTCCGCTCAAACCGAGTCACTCAACAGTAAAAAAAAAAAGAAAAGAAAGTAGAAATTCTAATGAAATCTCGGTGCGCTGTGCACTGTTGGATGTCTGTGTGTCTCTGAGTCCGTGCGACCGGGCATGCTCAAACATTCGGTGCGCGGCCCCCGCGAGGGCGGCCTGGAGCGGGAGGCGGTCCTCGCTCTGAGTAGCGCTCCAACCTTTTTATAAACCAGCTCCGTGCTCCCGTCAAAATCGAATTGTTGCGCCGTTCACTCTGTTGTTATGTTCGGGAGTTAGATAGCCATAATTCTGCTATTATAGGCATAATAGGCATAATGCTGCTATTATATACAAACAGATCCAACTTCCGACAAATCATTTTTATTGAGTAAACAAGGTATTACAAACTGCATAATTTAATCTACTTTCATTAAACCCGGTGAAGATCATTTCTTTTATGAATGGACAGTTGACCAGAGCTGCTGCGGGTAATGGCGCCCTCTATAGGCTTCCCCCTCCTCTGCGCGGTCATATCCTCTCATGTTTACTAACAGGAAACCTGTCTATAGTCATTAAAAGAAACGGCTCATTTCAGATTTTTCATATTCCATCCTGATTGGCAAAAATTGTCTTTCAAAGTTTGCAGGAGTACTCCGTTTCGAACAAAATGCCTCAAATCATGAACACAGCATGCAATTTCCGTGAAATTTTGCACACACATTCCCATTAGGCCGAGGAAGAAATGCCATTTGAAAATGTTCAAATCAGCCTCATGGTGGCGTTGTAACAGGCCAATACGTGTTTTTACCTATAACTGCACCGATCAGTGTAAAACTTTGTATGCACACTCTCCAGAGGCAAAAGGAAAAACCTTTGCCCTGCATTTTTCACAGCGCCACCAGGAGGCAGACTTATGTAAAACACATTTTTTGATATTAAGCCTTCACATTTTATCCAAATTTCACGCAAATCGGTACACATGATCTCTATAGTCATGTGATCAAGACGAATCTGTTTGATTTTTCATATTCCATCCTGATTGGCTAACATTGACATGTAGTGTTTGCAGGAGTGGCCCGTTTTGAACAAAATGCCGCAAATCATGAACGCAGCGACCGATTGCGGTGAAACTTTGAACGCACATTCACATTATGTTGAGGAACAAATGCCACCCTTTTAACATTGGCCTGTTATAGCGCCACCAGCAGGTCTAATTTAGCAAAACACATTTTTAGAACAAAATGCCTCAAATCATGTATGCAGTGTCCGATTGCCGTGCACGGCCTAGGAATAAATGGCACCCTTTTCACATTGGCCTATTATAGCGCCACCAGGAGGCCATAATAACCTACCTGACCTGACGGAGACTTTTGCTCCGAGGAGCACTTTTTCTAGTTATTATTATTATTATTATTATTATTATTATTATCATTATTATTATTATTATTATTATTATTATTATT
>NC_139939.1:1779200-1864200 GCF_963454915.1 Gymnoscopelus microlampas | reverse complement strand
AGAAGGCCGGTCAGTCACAGACATCCTGTTACCATAATTCATACTGCAATAACACATACATATGCTTCAATCATTCATGAATAAGAGCAGCATGTTTAACATGTCATTGTGTTCTTGGCACCATGCATGTTTCATTGTGAGTTTATTAAAAACAAATACATACAATAATTACTGTTATTGATTGATGATTATCAGCCACTAATAAGTACACTTGGGCTTATCAAATAATAATACCATGATGGATATCCCCTATGCTTTTATCCACCTGTTTCCTCGGCTTTTCACTGTGTTCCACTTCCTGTCTTTTCATCCAATGAAATCCAATGAAACCGGTCAGATGACTAATGATATCCAATGAAATCTGACAGGAAGTGGAAAACACACAGCCAAGAAACAGGTGAATAGAACATTATAATATATTGCATTACACTGTAGGCCTACTACTGTCAATCAATGTATTGTTTATTCCAGTGTTTCCCTACAAATACAGCATACATTTAGCTAATATGAAGTGTGCATTGGAAGTAGCATATAATTTACTAAATGCATGTATTGTCCATGCATACAATGGTTGAATGACCCACACAGACCACTGGACAGAGCCGAACCCTACACATTTTGACTGACTGATATTCAGCCAATGGCTGACATGTTTAGTATCAGAGACATCAGCTGGCTCTCCTGTGTGTGTGTGTGTGTGTGTGTGTGTGTGTGTGTGTGTGTGTGTGCGTGCGTGCGTGCGTGCGTGCGTGCGTGCGTGCGTGCGTGCGTGCGTGCGTAATTCTGTCTCTAGTTCTCTCTTGGTCTCTGTTAGTCACACTCTGACCCTGTCTTCAGCCCCGCCCTCCGTCTTTCCAACCTGGCTCGCTCCATCCCCCCCTCTTGCCGTGATGGAGAGACTGTTTCCACCTGTGCGCCCAGCTGCACGCTGTGCCACTGAGTGACAATTGACTTTTGCCTATTTGACTGGGCGTTCACTGTTGGCCCAGTGTTTTTCTCCCTGTGTTTAACACTGCCTGGTCCTTTGTTTATTTCCCTCTGCTGAGGTGTACTTATGTTCAACGTTGTATTCCCTGCTTGACACAGTAAAGTGACTTTCTGCAAATCTCCTGGTTCCGCTGCTCCGCTTATTGGTCCTACTGTATATTAGTCGGGTTCCTGATACATGCTACATCATGTGAAGTTTCAGCTGAATCACAATGACTTCGGTCACTCATTAAAATAAATAGTCTCATTGATATTTTACATCCCACTATGTATATTAATATCCATATTCATATCTAACTTGAGGTGAAGTTGAAATGATTGTCCAATCCAAGGAAGGTCAAATTAGGCTTCTCTTAGTCTGGGAGACTTTGCCTCAGAGCCTGGACAGCAGACCGTAAATGATAAAAACACAGCTGGTCAGAATTAAACTGAAAGGAAACTTTACTAATGAGCAAAAAACAAATTGCAGCCATACTGACAAATATAAATTGGGGTCTTTGTTTAAATTATATAGTTTTGTGTTTTTATATTATTATTACCATTTAAAAAATAAAATGAATATAGGGGTTCTGACATGAAATGTTTCCAATTGCCTAATTGTGCTCTTTATAGGAGAATTCTGTACCTAGACTCTCTCACACACACGCAAGCACGCACGTACTCGCACGCACGCACACTCACTCACTCACTCACTCACTCACACACTCACTCACTCACTCACTCACTCACTCACTCACTCACTCACTCACCGGCAAAGAGAGAGAATTGGCTTAACAAACGCTGTTACGCTGGCAGGTGCAAAGGTTTTTGATTTAAAGGAGTAGTTCACCCAACGAATGACTAATTGTTTATGAATTACACACATCGTGAAGCCTTGAATTCATGAAGATTTTTTTTGTTTTTGTCACATTCCTAAACCAATAATTTGATGACATAAGCATCTTTCTGCCGGTCATCAAATTATTGTCTTAACAATGTGGCAACAAACAAAAGAATCTTCATGAATTCAAGGCGAGGTAATTGAAAGAAAATAAGTATTTTTTGGGGGGTGAACTACTCCTTTAAATACATAGCAAGCAGCAGACAAAAGACTGGGCTGCATGTAGACTTTGTGCACCAACGTGTGTGTGTGTGTGTGTGTGTGTGTGTGTGTGTGTGTGTGTGTGTGTGTGTGTGTGTGTGTGTGTGTGTGTGTGCACACGCATGTGTGGTCAATGAACCGTGTGTGTGCCCATCGATTTTGCTGACAAGAAGAAGCCACAGTAGAATTTTTCTAGCACTAACTTTTGTGCATTCTGAGCAATACATTTACCTACTATCAGTAAAATATGTATAATTCATTTAAAATCGATAGTTATTTTTTGAATAATGAGTATAATGCTACTCAAGTGTCTGGATATTTTCTTAGACTCCTAACATCAATAAATACACCTGCTACCTCCTGAGCCCCAGCTGCGTCATTAAGGAGAGTTAGTAAAATGTAAGGGACTCAGAACAAAACTGCACTGATGGGAAATGTACGTGAATATTGTGAAATGATATGTAAACAAAACTGCTGATGAATATATATTTAAGGAGGACAGCTGACCTTAAACAGAGATAATAGAGCAGGGGTCCTCAACAGGCGGACCGCGGTCCGTTTCCGGACCGCGGGGCACCTCTCTGTGGACCCTGGGAAAATTATAATTATTTTATTATTATTATTATTTTTTTTAATAACTATAACCCTAACCTACCCCTAACCCTAAAACCGAAATAAAGTAAGAAAAAACGGGGGGAAAAGTACCCGAATCCGCCCAAATGCGCGAAAAAATCGCGCGCGCGCTTCGCGCGCGTGCATGTGCGGACCCTAGCCTTATTCAAAAACGGATTTGTGGACCTTCAAGATTTGTTGTTGAGGACCCCTGTAATAGAGTGTACAAAACCCAGACAGAACACCATGTCTTTGGACTTGCCCCCGTGGGATCAATGAAGGTCTATCTATGCCAAACTGTCAGAAACACAGTGGTCACAATGAAAATGAAAGTAAACGTTCCTAAAGGGCATTAGTAGGCCTACACACACACACACACACACACACACACACACACACACACACACACACACACACACACACACACACACACACACTGTTTGGAGCAATACAGGCCATGAAGTACATGAAGTACATTCCAGCCAGGGTAGAACATTGTGACAGGTACAATTAATGGCTGACTCAGACTCATTACAAACATCTGGAGTTCATCCAAACCCTCCCGTACCATTGCTTATGTTACATGCATATCACACACACACACACACACACACACACACACACACACACACACACACACACACACACACACACACACATACAGTTTAACAATTTATTTATGTCCACACACAGGGAAAGCATACAGGGACACAAATATTATATAAGGTGCAGTGGATGTTAAATTCACAAACTCATGGATACAGTATGTCCTCATGATACAAAACGCATGTCACACAGCACTCCATGGGCAAAGTAGCGGCGGCACTGCCATAATATGGCAGCAGAGACAGCAAAATACTTTGCCAGCCTTTCTGCCTCGTCTTTGGGCATCCCAAGTTGTCGAAACCCACCAACAACCAGGTAGGCCTATGTCCTAGGCTGGATCACCAGACGAAACAAAGTTCTTAGTCTTGCACTGCTGCTTGGTGTTAAAGCGCTCTCTGTAGTTGTTCTCATGGGCCTGGAAGTCCCACCTGGCCGTAAGGTAGCATCGGCTGTTGGTAGATTCCACCAGTGAGTAGTGCCTTCTTGTATGCAAGCTACTTGGTCCACAGAAGTTACAAGTGCATCCACCAGTGGCGGGCGGTGCATTTTATACCCAGGCCTTCAATAGACGAGATGCGCGCGCGTGTCTCGTCCGTGCGCGCGCGCAATTTTTTTCGGGTCTTTCGCGGGAATTCGGTTAATTCGGTTAATTCGGTACAAAACATTTACTCCATTAAGTGTAGATGTCAGAGGTTTTTCAGAAATTACATTATATATTACAGGATTCAACAGGCTTAGTCACATATCCCCCAGACAAGCTGCTGGGAGTGGACCACACACACACACACACACACACACACACACACACACACACACACACACACACACACACACACACACACACACACACACACACACTGCGCACGCACACACACACACACACACACACACACACACACACACACACACACACACACAGCTCAGCGCACAGCCAGGGCCTCAAAGCATTTAAAATAAATAATCGCATTATTAAGAGTGTTAAACTACTGTATACCAGCTTTAAAATCACTTGGATTGGATACTGTCAAAAGGCTTTTTTTATGATTGGTACTTTATTTACTTTAAGACAAACATACAAAATATGTAGGCTACTTTCAGCATCATGAAAACATAATGAGACAAAAACATACAATACGCATCGCACCACAGCACAAAAACATTCTTCATCAATAGCAACATTACTGACAATCATAATGAGACAAGACACACGTCCACCAAAACAAAGTATGTGAGCTTTAACAAGTTTTTTCCCTAAACAGCGCATGTTGCACCCAAAACAGTTTCATTCAAGAAACGTCAAACGTGATGATAAAGACACGTAACTATTCACTGAAAATAAAATAAAGAAAACAAATAATTTGCAACATAGGCTTTTTGTTAATACACAGGCTATTTAATATTAACGAAATAAAATTTGAAATATACATACACATTTAATAAAAAATAGAATGCACTGTATGCCTACTCACCAAAGACTGATTATTTGAACACAAAATCCATCCTCCTTTCTTTCCTCAAGAAGACTTCAATGACTCTGTTGTACAGTCTATCTGTGCGTTTCAGTTCCACCAATAAGTCCTTTTCTATTGAGATGGAGGCTAATGCTGAGTCTGTCCAGTAGCATTTCTGGAATACGTTTTGATTCGCTTCAAGGCCGAGAATGACCGCTCGACAGAAGCCGTGGACACAGGGATAGTCACTGCCACACATGCCAATGTGTAAAGTTGCCCCATGTCCTCATTCAGATTTTTCTGCTTTAGGAAATCAAGGAGATCAGTGGGACTTTTACCTTCAAAATCAGTCATAGCATACATTACAGTCAGTTCTGTTTTTAGCTTGGATAAATCGAAAAGTGTTCCGTGACTCTCTGTTAAGCTGGAGAAGGCTGTTTGCGGGATTTTTTTCCGGTAGGTCTGAAAGTGCCGGGCGTCCAGGAGGGAGAGAAACATTAGTTTTTCGTGGTCCTTAAACCTGTTTCGTATCTGGCAAAGAAGGATGTCCAGAATATTGCTGTGGAGTTGTTGGTAGTGTGTGCGAGGGTCTCCTTGTGCTCTGCGTGGTGAACTTGAGATGCGCTCTGTGTCATCGTAGATTTGACTGAACCGGCACCTCTCTCGCTCAATTGTGTCACAAAACTCGTTTACCCTTTTGAGGCAGAATTGTACATCCAATGTTTGTTTCTGTAGAATTCCAAAAAGCACATCCGAATAATTAAAAATCCCACTAAATGTTTCAAGCAAAAAACAAAACCCAAAATTATCCAAACGTGCATTAAATTCTTCAGCCTTAAGCACAGTATCCCCATCATATTCTTCATGATCTTCCAGTATGTGGTTAAACAGCTCCTTTAGGGCATCTCTCTTCTCATAGACTGCATTTACCAATCTCGATGTATATTGCCACCTTGTTGGTGCAACATTAGGAAGACGACGCTTGCAGATGTCATCCAGCAGTTGCGTGCGCTTAGGGGATCTTGAGAAAAATGCTGCAAGGCCATTGAGGTTGGCAAAGAACACCTTGCATTCTCTAAGCTTTGAGGCTCCTTGAGTCAGTACTAAATTTAGTCGATGTGCATAGCAGTGAATGAATAAGGCCATAGGTGCCCTCTCCTTAACTTTAGCCTGCACCCCATTTAGTCCAGATGCCATGACCGCTGCACCATCATAACACTGTGCCACAACTTTATCCAGACTACATTCATTTTCCTCCAAGAAACGGAAAATAAGAGCAGCTATGTCACCAGCTCGCTTGCCGCTTGTCACGTCTTCAAATCGGAGAAATCGCTCCTTGACACCTGTGTCCGTCACATAACGCAGGACGAGTGAGAGCTGTGCTGCATTTCCCACGTCTGTTGTCTCGTCCACCATAACAGCAACAAAGGGTGCTTTTTTAATCTCCATTTTGATCTCTTCTCCCATCACTTCAGCAATAGCATAAATCAGGTCGTTTTGTATTTTGCCTGACGTCCCAGTGAACACTTTGTTAGTGGACAGGTGATATTGCAAATCTGTGTCTCTTTCAGAAAGAAAAGAAAGAAGCTCCACGTAGTTTCCTTTGTTTGTGGACTCAGCACTTTCATCGTGTCCCCTAAATGAAAGCTCCTGTTTACCCAAAAACATGACAGTACCAATCAGGCTTTTTAATATTTCTCTATTTTTCTTCACCTTTTCATTGTGCAGCTCCGTTGCCCTGCACGCTTGTTCGTTGAGCTGTAGATCCACTCGGGTGTCCCCAAAAGTTTTCAAAAGCACCATTGCTTGTAAGTGCCCAGCCGTGCTTTGGTGTCTCGTTGCTGCCTTGGTTAGACAACTCAAGTTTGCAAAGCCAGTGTGGCTCCAAACACCAAATCGATCACTTGCAAATAATAGGCATTCCCAGCAGTACAGTTTACAGTGCCTCTCGGAGCCTGTGAGCCATTGGTACCGCTCGTAGTTTGCGATTTGGAAGTGGCGGACAAACCCCTTTCCCGGCTGTGACAGGCTTGCTATCGTCGGGGTCGAGCGACCTCTCCTTACAATGTCTAACTTTTCTTGAAAGGTTCGTCTTGAGAACGGCGTTGTAATTATATCTGCGACCAAGTCGATATCTTCTCCTCCTTCCGCCATTGTGGTTTGAAAAAAAAAGAAGCTTAGAAGTACGCGAATTAGCTCGTTTTTCAAATTCAAATTATATTCAGTTTCCTTGTTTTCCCAGCTCTCCTGTCTGCCGTCTGCATAAACCTGCCCATGTAGGACCCGCCTCTCAATATCGCGTAAGCCAATGAAAAGACGTGAACGTTCTACGCCTGCTAGCTGGCTCCTGTTTAACACTGGAGCCAGCCAGCAGGCGGACGATAGCCAACTCGTAAGCTGATTGGTTAACGCCAGAATATCATTTCCATTCACTTTAAACTACAAGTGCCCGCACTGTTGATTCTGAAGGCCTGAGGGCAGATTTTAGACCCCTGGCAACACATGATGGATGAATATGATTGGATAAAAACTCTAACATAAAGTCCAGCCCTCAAAATCTCAACCTGAGGCTGGAAGCAGTGTAACCAAGAGGAAAGCTATGAAATGAACGAAGAGTATAACTCTGGGGAATAATTTAATACATATTTGTGGAAAAAATATATAAAAATAAAATTTATATTCTGATTATGTTTAGGCCAGCAGAGAAGGCCTTGCTGGCCCTGACAGCCCACCACTGGCATCCACTGGTCACCAGACATGTCAACCCAAGACAGCTCGACCAGCCGCGATTTTGAGACAGCTCGACCCAAATCGACCGGGTCTGGTTGTCTGAAGTAGTAGCTCTGTGTAACCCCTAGAGGGTAGTAGAGTACAAGGTACAAGGTGACGGTGAGGGAGGTCCTGAGTATAGGTGACGGTGAGGGAGGTCCTGAGTATATTTATAGTATATTTAAGAGTAAATATTGTAAGCATGCCCCCCCAGTTGCATACTTTTTTTAAAGAAGGTACAAGGTGACGGTGAGGGAGGTCCTGAGTATATTTATAGTATATTTAAGAGTAAATATTGTAAGCATGCTCCCCCAGTTGCATACTTTTTTTTAAGAAGTGTTTTTGTAAACCTTCTTTTCTAAATGAAATAATAATGTATGCCTTATTGTGTCTGTTTTGTCCTCCTCTCCTCTAAAATCATTTGAAAGTAGCAGATCTACACTAGTTGCCATCATTAAACACAACACAAGAGGTGAAATGAATTAAAGTAACTGTTATTTTATTTGACAAAACAGGGCAGTGTGAAACAATTTCAATGATTGAAAAAAAGGTCAAAAATAGTAGTATATACAAAAAAATGTGAAATAAAATGTATATTACAAAAAGGCTGAGTCTTTGTGCACTATTTCAGTCATACTATCAAAACAATTTCAATGATTGAATGTTATACCTTCATTCATAATGTTGGAATGAATGACAGAAAAACTGACTGGACTGGGATATTATTGCCAAAATAAATGTTTTAAACTGTTTTAAAGTGTTATTTGTCTAATCCCTTTAGTGTTTAACTCTGGTATAAAGAGTAAAACATTTAACAACACCCCACTTTTTGCTGTGTACAAATAATATAGTGTATTCAAAGCACAGCATACAATCAATAAAGGCATTACCATTATAACTATAACTTTTCTTATATATCAGACTTTTATACTTCATGTGATTATTCACAAAACCCCTAGGAGAGGTCTTACTCTGCTATGGGGATGGATGGATGATGGTGCTGATGATGATGGCTGATAGCCTTAGGAATGTGATTGATGTTGTTGATGGCCTGTGTCTCTGTGTTTCTCTGCATATAGCTGCATTCTATATACAGTTTTAACTTTAAAGGGACATTAAGCATGTATACAAGTCTTCCATCCATCAAGCTATGGGGATGAATGATGGTGCTGATGATGGGTGCTAGCCTTAGGAATGTGATTGATGTTGTTGATGGCCAGTGTCTCTGTGTTTCTCTGCATATATCTGCATTCTATATACAGTTTTAACTTTAAAGGGACATTAAGCATGTATACAAGTCTTACATCCATCAGTGTTTGAGGTGATGAAAAGGAAATAGGCTGAAGCTAAACATTTATGATAGCCTATCCTTCCTTAAATGTATAGCTCTCATTATTAACATTAAAAAGATATGCCAATAATAGAAATACCAGATCCTTTAGATTGATTGAAGTTTGCACAGGAAAAGGTACCAGTACAGTACATGAGTTTACTGTTACAAGGTATCCAGACTACAACAACTAAAATGATATAACCAACAAAAAAAGCCTATAGTAACTGTAGTTACTAGTTACTTTCCATCAGTGTTTGAGGTGATGAAAAGGAAATAGGCTGAAGCTAAACATTTATGATAGCCTATCCTTCCTTAAACAAGGACACGGTCATATGCTGTGTAGCATACATATTCACCTTGTAAACAAAATGTAAGTAAGATGAAATATGCAATATAAATGCAATCCCAATTATAATATTTGCATCTCATATACGACAACACTGACTGAGCTGCTGCTAATGTGTAGACTGAACGTCACTTTATGATGTTCTGTAAACGTCCTCTGGGTGGCTCCCTTTAGCTTCCATTAGCCTCCATTAGCTTTGTAACGAGTGCAACAAAAACACCAACACAGTCCCACACCAATACAGTCTTGAAGCTAAAGCATTCATAGAAACTTATTATAACATGGCAACTTTGCACTTTACCTGAAAAGGGGAGAATAAAGTGAGTGCAAGAATAATTGTCAGACAACACAGATTGAGGATCGCCAGGCTGAACCAATTGATAATAGACACACTGTAAGGATTTAGAGCTGAGGTAAGGAGGTGTCTAATGGCTGTGCTTGAAAGCCTTATCACATCAAGAAGACAATAGGGCTTGAGGTAAGGAGGTGTCTATCTCAATGGCTGTGCTTGCTTGAAAGCCTTTGGGCTTGTTTCACCCTGACAGACAAATAATAATTCTTTGGTAAATCAATGTACATATTATTATTATTATTATGTCTCTCTCTCTCTCCCTCTCCCTCTCTCTCCTCTCGCTGTCTGTCTGTCTGTCTCTCTCTCTCTCTCTCTCCTCTCGCTGTCTGTCTCTCTCTCTTAGGGATGTCCGATATTATCGGCCTCCCGATATTATCGGCCGATATTAGCATAAAAATTGATATCGGGAAAATATCGGTATCGGTTTTTGAAAAAAAAAAATGTTTTTTTTTTTTTTTTTTTTTTTTTTTTACTTTTTAAATAAGTTACAGGAGTTCTTACTGTATATGGTGTGTGTGATATGAAATTTGAGCTTACCCTAATCACAATAATCCCCGCATATATCGGTATCGGTTGATATCGGTATCGGTAATTAAGAGTTGGACAATATCGGTATATCGGTTATCGGTAAAAAAGCCAATATCGGACAACCCTACTCTCTCTCTCTCTCTCTCTCTCTCTCTCTCTCTCTCTCTCTCTCTCTCTCTCTCTCTCTCTCTCTTTCTCTCTCTCTCTCTCTCTCCCTCCCTCTCTCTCGCGGTCCGGGTCGAATTTGGGTCGAGTTGTCGGGTCCAAGCGGGTCGACAGCGGGTCGACCGGTCCGGGTCGAGCTGTCTTGGGTTGACATGTCTGGTGACCCATCCACTGCACCTACTACTGTACATTGACGATGGTAGTTACAATGGGCAGTGTAACGTGTCATGTAATGTCACTCACACACACACACACACACACACACACACACACACACACACACACACACACACACACACACACACACACACACACACACACACACACACACACACCTAGCTCTATGCACATCCAACATACACAAAGGCAACGTATGCAAGTGCATACACACACATGTGAAGTCTAGATATAAATACTGTGAAGACAAAGAAACCTCGTCTCTTGCGCCGGCCCCTTCCACCAACCACATGTAGCAGCAAGGCCTCCTATACCTCTGTGCTGTTTTATACAATAAACCAACTTAAAGACGCACTGAAGTGACATTTTCGGTCATTTTATTTTGAAGGTTCAGCCTGAAACGTCGGCTCAACGACTCTAAACCAATCAGAAGGTCCCATCCCTTCAGGCTATGGGACGTTGGATCTCAATCACTTCAGCCGTGCGGCACACGGCTAGTGTTTGTTTACAAGTGAGAGAGAGACGGCCAGTGAAGCACGTTTGCTACTACCTGGCTTATTTCTAACCTATAATGTTTTCAGATACATATTTTAGTGTGCAGATGAAGTTTAAAATGAGTAATACAATCATCTTCAATGAGATTCAAAACGGAGTATCTCTGTAATTATAATCAGCTGTGTTTGAAGAACGTGCAGCTATGGGAATCAAACAGGTGCATGTAATCAAGATTCATTTATTTTCATGAAGGCTGTGTTATGTCATCACGCAGCACGTTTTCGTTTACAGGAAGTAATTAAGATTGGCTTTTTAGGGACTTTAGATGTAAAAATACACAAAAATGGGTTTTTTTTATTTTTTTTGGCATCTATTGGTAGGTATGCCCATATGATGACCACGGATATGCTCTAAAAGTGTGAAAAACATATTTTTCATTTCACTACACCTTTAAGGAATCTGGACTTTCAACTTCATGTTTCACACTTGTACAATAATACTACATTCATTTTATTACTGTATTTATATTATTATTATTAGGGGTACTGACACCTCAAGAACTGTCCGACTTCAAACTCGATATCATGGAGGACCCAAGGGAGCCGTGATTCTAAGTGGGTTGGATCATCAGTTCTCAAAAAAGGAAGCGGTGCCTTTGGGGCGGGGAGTAAGTCATTTCAGTTCGCCCCTATTGGTGGTCTGAGTCCACTTACCAAATTTGTACTTGGTAGCATGCTGCAAACTGGAATAATGGCTGTTTAAAGCCCAGCCAATGGGCAGACCGAGGGGGCGGGGCTTACGTAATTACAGTTCGTCCCTATTGGTGGTTTTAGTCCATGTACAAAATTTGCACTCCGTAGCATGCTGCGAACTTGAGTTATGGCTGTTTAAAGGCCAGCCAATGGGAAGACAGAGGGGGCGGGGCTTCAGCAATTAATGCTCGTCCCTATTGGTGGTCTAAGTCCACATACCAAATTTGGACTTGGTGGCATGCTGCAAACTGGAGTTATAGCTGTTTAAAATCCCGTGCTCATCCCGTGCTCATACGGACGGACGGACATAACATACGCTGGGGGTCCCTGGACCCCTCTTTGATAGGAGAGATGGCATGGGCAATCTCCAAGTCCGTGTGTGTGTGTGTGTGTGTGTGTGTGTGTGTGTGTGTGTGCGTGTCTTTGTATGTGTTGCTTCTTTGCCGTGTCATCCCGTGCTCATACGCCGTGCTCATACGGACGGCAAGTGTGTGCGTGTGTTCGTGTGTGCGCATGTGTGCAGTATTGGCTTGTGTGTGTGTGTGTGTGTGTGTGTGTGTGTGTGTGTGTGTGTGTGTGTGTGTGTGTGTGTGTGTGTGTGTGTGTGTGTGTGTGTGAGTTGAAGTGGCGCATGTGTTGCTTCTTTGCCGTGTTCAAACATACGGACGGACATAACATACGGACGGACGGACGGACGGACGGACACGCAGACAGAGTCAAACGTAGAGCGGCTGGTACCACTAAAAATCCTATACATCCACAAACCTCTGTGTATCTCTGTCTGTCTGTGTCCCTTTTATGCCCATAACATTTTCTTTGAGGTTTGGCACTATATCAATGTATTTCAGCTTGAAGAGTAAGGCATTTACAGCCATGCATGTGTTCTGCTACGTACCAGATGCGAGTTTGTGCGTACCTCAATGAACAAATCACTGTAGGGATAAGAATGATGAACCAGACAACTGAGAAGGCCCTGTCACCAGGTTCAACGCTTTGTCTTGGGCACAACCTCCAGGAGGTTGTCATCACCAGAACTGAGATGGAGAGGGAGGGGGTGTGGCTGTGAAGGAGGTCAGATAGGTAGCGGGGAGCTTGGTTGTTGAGGTCCCTCTAGGTAGGTGGTGAGCAGTAATTCATTAAATAATGAATCCCAATATGGATTAAATAAACAATTTGATTCACTGCCAGAGTTATTTCTGGCTGTGTGGTCCCACTGCCAAGCTTCGATTTTCTTACCTTTTCAAGTAGTCACAGAATATATCCCCTGATGGTTGCTAATCACGGAGGGTTTCACTGTGCTTCCCGTTAGCTTGTTATACCCAGTTCAAAATAGAATGTTTTGCTCAAAAATACTTAGTAAAACACAGGAAAACAAGGATTTTTTTCTCCGTTATTATTTTTACAGGGAAGTGAATGGAGCAGTAAATCTTTGGATCGCGTTATCTCCTGGTTCTTTGTGATAAAAAAAAAAAGAAGTCTGACGTCATTGGCAGGGAATGAGTTAAATATCAATGAGACAATTTATTGTATTGAGTGAAATAAGTAATTTGATTCAACTGACTATCACACTGTGTTTAGAAATATTAAATGATGGATTTGAAAAAGATGTATCCAAGGTTTTATAATATTAATATTATATTAGTGTGTCACAAAGGTCACAGTCATTCAGAAATAGTGTTTGTTCTAAACTGGTCCACCTGGCCCTCATTGACTCCAATGTATTCCACGGCTGCACTTTCCCCCCAAGGTGATTTATTGTGTTGTCATGACAACAGTGTTGGTTTTAGTGGATTACATCTGCTTTTAACGTTTGCTGACGCACATATAAACATCTGGATTTGAACCCTGGTCTCCCACATGGGAACCAAAAACATCTACCGCCCAACCAAAGCAGAATCCTCCCCGGTACAGGGAGATTCAGGCAGGTGTACTCTGCTACACACAGTCACAGATTGTATCCATCCAGTGAGTCTGTTACATTATCATACTGTACTTCTCGCAGGAACGCATCGGTCATTTTAGATTTTAACCACTTTAACCATTATCTTTTACTTTGGCTATTCAAAAATAGCAGATATACAAGCTCATAGCTTTTAGATGAGCTATGAGCTTTTAGATCTGCTATTTCTTTGAAAAATATTTAAAGCGGACATTTGTGACTCAAATCTTTGCTTCAGGGGGATTCTACAAACGTCTTCTAATCTAAATCCTAACAGTTTTTTGAAAACTTATGTTGTTATGTATAATCAGTGGTTCTCTATCGTGGTCGAGACTGGCTCTCCACTACATATTATTCAATATGTACGGGAACTGACCCCCAGGGGCAGTGCTCGTGGATACTCTTTAAGACACATCACTCATGGTGGCCCTGCCCTGATCCGTGATCAGTGGGCTATTTAAGTCCCACCCAGGCAGAGCCACTTCGACTCTTTGATTTCCACGAGTGCAGACGCTTGTGGGCTCAGCTTAAGACATACAGTATACAGAACGGGTGTTTGGCGGCGTGGTCCACTTACTTTAGGAAGAGAGCAGGTCTTGTGAGGCTCCTCTCGGGACGCTTTGCTGCCATATTTACACCAACACAAGTATATTCCATATTATTCCTGGCGCGGCGGGCACCCTGGTTCCGAATCTGACCTAGTCGGAGGGCGGACCAGGGCAGCTGCTGTTCTGCTCGAGTGATCAAGTTGTGAAGCCGTCTGTCGGCCGAACGCTTGGGTCGCCGGCAGCGCCAGTGCCGCGGCTGCATTCTGGTTCCGAATCTGACCTAGTCGGAGGGTGGACTAGGGCAGCTGCTGTTCCGCTCGAGTGATCAAGTTGTGAAGCCGTCTGTCGGCCGAACGCTTGGATCGCCGACATCGTCAAATAAAGAAAAGAAAAAGCCGCCGCGGCTGCAGCCCGGTTCCGAGCCTGACCAGTCAGGGGGCGGACCAGGTGGAACCCGAGTGAGGCTGACCCAGTCGGCGGACCTCCGGGCCATCTACTACCGGCGATCATTGCCGCCGCGGCCGAGGAAGCCATCGGCGGAGCCAAGTAATCTATTACAAACAAACAAAGTTGCAGCGTGCAGCGTGTACCTACTTCCGCGTTGACGCAGGGCGTCAGCGTGGGGGGAGGGGCCTGTGCGCTCCCTAGAGGAGGGCTGCACTGTGCCCCACAGGTCACAAGAGGGCAGTGTGGCGCTAGGTCAGGAGCTTTCCTGGCAGCCCACGGCACTCACTGACAAACAGTTGCAAGTCACCGTTGCAAATCACTGAAATAAATAATTAAGTGAAATAAGGAGGATAAAGAGACACTTGGCTCTGCCCGTACACTTATAGAGATTAAGTGTATTTAATATACAATTATATAGACGGACGAATATTAAGTATATGAGTATACAATATTCGAGTATTGAGTATATGAGTATTAGATATACAAATACATACGTCTACGAATATATACCTTTTTATATATAATTTAGGTATATAGATTTGCATACATAGCTTAAATGATATAGCAAACATGGCCAGCCCAGCGCCCCACGTCTGTCTGGGCTGTGGGATAAAGACGGCCACGATAGATGTATGCCTTGCTTGGGGATGGAACATGCGCGCACGGGCAGTCTGGACCCCTCTGCGTGCATGAATTGCTTCATCCTGCCGGCTAGAGTGAGAGAGGCCAGGGCGTTTTCTCTCCAACCCTTGAACACCGCCTTAGGGCAGCTGTATCCGGCACTCAGAGCGGCGAGGCCTCGCGTTCCCATGGGAACAGGCGCTCGCTCGGTGACGAAAGCGACATTAGCCCAGCTAACGCTAGCATGCGATGCTACAGGGTGGATGTCGACGGTCAGTGGGAATCCCCGTCTACACGGACGTCACGGACGTCACAGGCTTCCCTCGCCAGCGTACGATCAGAACCCGACAGGGCAGATGACGTCAGCAGCCCCCACCTTCCCCACGAATCCTCTCGCGCGCTGTCTTTCCAGATGGAAAGCTTGCAATCCACATCCTTGGGTGTTACGCACCGTGCAAAAAGGATACAGATTACAATTCAAGAGCTCACTTCCACTGTCCACTACGGTAGTGTTCTCCCGAGCGTCAGGCCAGGCGGCCGTCACGCTGCGGGACGAGGTATCAGCTCTTTTGAGCAAGGGTGCTGTCAGAGAACTATCTCCGGATCAGAACCGGCTCGGTTTCTACTCGGAATATTTCCTGGTGAAAAAGAAGGGGGAGGGCGTAAGACCTATTCTGAACCTCAAAGGCCTGAACAGGTACATGATGGTTTTCAAATTGCGTATGCTCACGACGAAAACGCTGCTGGAGCAGGTTCGTCAGGGAGATTGGTGGACGAGTATAGATCTCAAGGATGCTTACTTCCACGTCCCAATCTATCCACCGCACCGCAAATTTCTGCGCTTCGGCTTTGAAGGCAGAGTGTACGAGTACACGGTGCTACCGTTGGCATGTCACCGAGCCCCAGGGTGTTCGTGAAATGCACAGAGGCGGCTATAGCCCCGCTGCGGCAGCAGTGTCTGCGTCTGGCGACGTATATAGACAACTGGCTGCTGTCAGCGGATTCGAGGGAAGAGGTGGCGCGCCACACCAGAGTGGCCATCACTCACCTACAGTCCCTGGGCTTCACAATCAACGTTCAGAAGAGCGTTCTGGTTCCGTCCCAACAAACCACCTTCCTGGGGATATCCTTGGATTCCACTAGGATGGGCGTGCGCCTGTCTCAGGACAGGATAGCGAGTTTCCTGGCTTGTGTGAGGTCCATGCGCCTAGGGCGCAAGGGCACGTACAGGACTTGCATGCAGGCTGCCGGACTCATGGCCTCGGCCGTGAGCCTGATTCAGCTTGGCAGACTGAACATGAGGCCTTTTCAGAGGTGGATGCAGTCTCTCAGGATACCGCATTCCATGGGCCCTCAAAAGGTGGTAGTGTCAGCACAGTGTGATAAAGCACTATACGGCGTGTCGCTGACGAGGTCAGTTTACATGACCGTGGTGTAGTTCTGTCTGTCGATCTGCAGTGACACAGACAGGACGTGCTGGTCTGTCGAACACAAACTGGGCGGCCATTATAGCCCGCTATACGGCGTGTCACCGATTGGGTCGGTTTACGCGTCCATGGCGGAGTCCCGTCAGTGGAGACACTGGGCGGGGCGCGCTGGTAGTCAGTTGAACAGTGTTGTACCCGCGGCCATTATAGCCCGCTTTACGGCGTATCACCGATTGGGTCGGTTTACGTGTCCGGGGCGGAGTTCTGTCTGTGGATCTGGTCTCAGTGACGCAAGACAGAACGTGCTGGGTCTGCCAGGGGTCCCCTGAATCAGTCATCGCACACTACACAGCGTATAGCCGACTCGGTCGGTTTACGCGGCTGTGGCGTGGTTTGCTGGAGAACCGGGTGTGGTGATACCAGCAGAGTGCATCCGTGCTGTCAGGGGCGAGCGGAGCGCACCATAGATGGTGTGTTGCACGGCGGGGCCGTCTACACACCTAGGTGTAATTCTGCGTGGTGGAATCCGTCATCGGTGTGAAGCCACGGAGTAAGCTCCTTGCTCATCCCGAGAATGCACAGAGCCATGGCTATCCGGATGCAGCTAGCCAACACAGAGGCTATTCCGTCACTGTATCAGCGCCCGCTTACACGGCGCTTGCGTGACCAGAATAGCCCTTACCTTTATTGAGGAGCTGCAGCAACTGGCTTGCAGGCTCCCCAGGCTGTTTGAGGAACAGACAGGGTATGGCTGCTCTCCGGTCGGTGAGCCGCCATCGGTGGCGGTCCTAGTCCAAGCGGTGGCAGGAGGACCGAGCTTGTCCGATGAAGCGGCCTATTGAGCCATCGGCCATGTTGGGCCAAGAGGCCAGTGCCCGGCTACAACGAGCTAAGGAGGCTCGTGGAGGTGCACGGGAGGTGGTGGCAGGAATGCTCCGGCAGGTAAATAATAGAGTACTTTCTCCACCACGGGTGTGGACAGTCATTATAGCCTGCTATACAGCGTGTCACCGATTGTGTCGGTTTACGCGTCTGTGGCGGCGTCCCGTCAGTGGAAACACTTGGCGGGCGGTCTGGTGGTCTGTCGAACACAACCTGTGCGACCATTGTAGTCCGCTATACGGCGTATCACCGATTGGGTCGGTTTACGCGCCCGTGGCGGAGTCCCGTCAGTGGAAACACTGGGTGGGGCGTGCTGGTGGTCTGTGAGAACACACATACAGCAGCCATTAGAGCCCGCTATACAACGTATTACCGGCTAGGCCGGTTCACGCGTTCATGGCGGAGTTCCGTCAGTGGAAAACACTGGTGGGCGGCCCGGTGGTCTGTCGACCACAACCTGGGCGGCCATTATAGTCTGCTATGCGGCGTATCACCGATTGGGTCGGTTTACGCGTCCGTGGCGGAGTTCTGTCTGTGGATCTGGTCTCAGCGACACAGGACAGAACGTGCTGGGTCTGCCAGGGGTCCCCTGAATCAGTCATTGCACGCCATACAGCGTATTGCCAACCGGGTCGGTTTACGCGGCTGTGGCGTAGTTCGCTGGAGAACCGGGTTTGGTGATTCCAGCGGAGCGCATCCGTACTGTCAGGGACGAGCGGAGCGCAAAATGTATGGTGTGTTGCCGTGTCTACTCCAGCCCGACAGACTAAACGTTCAAGGGCGGCAGAGCGGTGAGAGCCAAGCTCAGGCTATAGCCCCCCCTCTTTACCTGCCCTGCCTGGTGTGGACAGGTCTGTAGAGATGGATTTTGTCTGAGAAGACTACGAGTGTTGGCAGCCTACTTCTCCAACCGCAGTACGCAGTTCGGAGAGTGGGCGTTGCGTCGCCCCTCTTGGGGTCGGTGCTGTGGCTCGTTTATGGGTAAAACAAACAAAATCCTGAAAGAGAGTAAGAGTAGCCCCCCGCATGTTACAAGGCGCTTGGACGCAGTCCTGGGACTTTGGTGTCGGGAGAGCCTCCGCATCCGGAATCGGATGACCGGCTGGTGCGGGCTTGCTCAGAGGAGCGGTGCCACAACAATGTCGCCAGGCTTCGGCAGCACTTTGGGCCTCGACAGGAGAGTTTGCAGGCGCAGTGCATTCCTTGTCATTTACAGTCATGCACCATACGGGCGTGTTGCTGGCGGCAGCTACCGTGTTCGGGTATATGGCTCCGTCAGTGCGGTGACACAGTGGTTGCAGCCAACCCTGCATTCCACCCTAAGGTCTGGTCAGAGTCCCGAGCCGGTCAGTCCTCTGAGCTGGTCAGTCTTTGAGCTGCACCCCTTCAACCCTCCGAAAAGCAGGGAAGTGGTGAGGCAGGGCCGGACGGGCAGTCTTTATTATGCCCTGTCAGGGCCCTGAGGACTTACTGTTGGCGGACACAGGCCCACAGGTGACTGTATCAGTGAATACATGTGCAGTTGTTAAACATAACATGAAATGCTTAACAATATGGGTGCAACAGACCAGTTTGTGTCTGTTATAGGCATAGCCGCCTTGGGGAAGCACTCTCTAAGGCTAGGCTCTGGTGGAAACAATCCGAGAGGCGTACAGACAGGCAAGCAAGCCAGTCCAACGACAGGAGTACGGGCACACTCGACATGGGGCCTTGCTACCTCATCGGCTCTGGCGAGGTGCCCCTTTGTCCGAGATCTGTACGGCGGCCTCTTGGTCGGCGCCCTCCACATTCACCAGGTTCTACTGCATGAACGTGGCAGCCAGCACCCCGTCCACGGAGCGAGTGCTGGGCTCCAGGCAGTAGGGCAGGTCATACTCACCGTGCCCCCGAGACCCCGGCTCCCGTAGGACGGGCCGGGGCTCGGGGTGATGTCGTGCATGGTAAGCTAGCCCTGCGTCTTGAGGGCTAGCTAGGTGGCTAATCAGTTGATTGGCCTGACGCCAGCTGGGCCTAGGTAGCATCTTGCGCCTAGGCCACAAGTATTACATACTTCGCTGGATGGCAGGATTTTGGAGCACGCCTTGGGCTCTGATACTTCGGGCTTAAACTGCTTCGGGCTGCCGCGGGGGCAGCTGGGTCTGCTTATTTCCTCGCGGTGTGTCTTAGAGTGTTCCCGTACATATTGAATAATATGTAGTGGAGAGCCAGTCTCGACCACGATAGAGAACGGAAGGTTACATCCGATGTAACCCAGGTTCTCTGAGTGGAGAGACTGGCTCTCCACGAATCAGCCGCTCCGAAATTCGTGTCAATCAAAGTTAATCGAAGTGGCTCTGCCTGGGTGGGACTTAAATAGCCCACTGATCACGGATCAGGGCAGGGCCACCATGAGTGATGTGTCTTAAAGAGTATCCACGAGCACTGCCCCTGGGGGTCAGTTCCCGTACATATTGAATAATATGTAGTGGAGAGCCAGTCTCTCCACTCAGAGAACCTGGGTTACATCGGATGTAACCTTCCGTTCTCAAACTTTTTCATGCAGAATGTCCCATTTCACAAGTATTCAAATGTATGAAAATAGCAGATCAACAAGCTCACAATGCGTTGCATTGCGATGCATTGTGAGCTTGTAGATTGGCTATTGTCAAATGGACGAAATGTATATAGGACTGAAGTGGTTAATGTATGCTTTGTAATAATAATAAAAATCTGCAAAGTAACTAAAGTTGTCAAATAATTGTAGTGGAGTAAAAGTATAATATTTGCCTCTGAGATGCAGTGGAGTAGTAAGTAAAAGTACTGAACATTGGACATACTCAAGTAAAGTAAAAATACCTCAAAATTGTACTTAACACATTGAGTGCCAGGTACTATGCATCCAAATCATCCTCAGAGTGGCAGCGTTTTTTACCGTGTTTTTGAAAAGACGTAGATCTACGTTTATGGCACTCAACGGTTGGATTTGAAACAACATATATCTACGTCCTTGGAACTCAATTATGTTAAGTACAATACTTGAGTAAATGTACTTAGTTACTTTCCACCACTGTTGGTATGTAGGTAATGATGAGACAGTTGAGATTCAAACTGGTTTTATTTCTCTGGAGCCCTTAGCAGCTCAGCACTGTAGACTATATAGAAAAATAATATACACAAAACATGCATGAACATGAAGTCTGTAGCATCACAAAATGACAAAGTCATTAAACAAACATTTGACCAAATAGCAACCTGGTTGGTGGTCATTAACAAGTAGAGCTTAACTGGTTGAATGTCTTGATGTCTATCAGCAAGTGACTTGGCCACATTTCTGAAGTGTATCTTCTTATTATTTATTTTGTGTAACTTCAGGCAGAATTTCCAAAGAAGGTTTTCTTCATTCAGATGCAAATTTGGAACCGGAATGTTGTGGAGCAACAGAGAATGTTAAAGGGGTTTGTGTGGGTCTGACTGTCGCTTGTCCCTTTGATGGCTGTCCTAGCACTGTTTTTAATTAGTTTGTATTTAAAGACATCCTTTTCATGTCATATTTCTGTTTACATGAAGGTACTGATTGAGGAGCATGTGCAGGGTAACTACTGTATATCTATCCTTTTTATCCACCACAAAAATATTAACAACCATTATTCATTTTCATAAAAGTTTCAGAATCAAATATTGTACGTTTTTACTCCACTACAATAATTTGAAAACTTTTGTTACTAGTTCATCAATTAAGCCCTATTTTACACTTTATCTAAAATAGCCGATCTCCAAGGTCAGGATGTGTCGCATCACGCCACACTGTGACACTTGATATAGACTAGGCAGAATTTCAGAAAATGTGCTTGTATAAAATGCTGAAGGCATTTCGTGTTTATTTTTGGTATACAACATTTCTAGGGGTATTAAGGGGTGCTGAATCCAAATCTGCTGTATACCCAGCGCAAAAATGTCAATTAAGGCCTCAAAATTGAGAAATTCAACATGGCCGCCAGCGCCAGGACCTCTTTCCAAAAAAACAGGTGCTAAACCCACATTCGTTATTCTACTGACATGAAACTTTGCACAGAACATCTGCACTTATGGGGGAAGAAAGTAGGAATATAGCTGGGGTGCAACCATGAGAGTAACAGGGTGTTTTTGACTGTCTAACTGTAATCTTTGTATAGGCGAGGATACAAAAATGACATTTCTTCAGTGTTTGCAGGAATACTACAGCAATTTGGTAATAACTGTACAGTGTTGGACACCAACATTGGAATCCCCCAAGTCTTAGCTTTCTTCAGGTACCAAGTTTATGCCAGTAGCCCTTATAAGTCTGGATATATAAGCATTTTAGTGTAAGCATGCTGTTTTAGGAGAATTTTCAAAAGATAAATGGTGGGGCTTATAGTAGGGTCCGAAAGTGAGGTTCTGTGACCATCCTTTGGCAAGTACGTTTTGACGATTGATTTGACCTCTATGGACCCTTTAGAAAAGATTTAGCCCCCAGGTCCCTCCCAAAAATCCCGGCATTTTTTGCTAGACAGCCAAATTCAAAATGGCGCCCGGCGCCATCTCTAAAAATTAACTTTTGATCTGAATGACCTAGAATCATGTATGAAGGCACTTTTCCATACAAGTCAACCATGAGGATTCCAATTCTGACACAATTTTAATTGTAAGACCTCGTTTTGACTCCGAAATTCAAGATGGCCGACATCCAGTAGAGTAAAAACTTATACCCAGGGGGCAAAGGGGGGTATGCTGCATTTGCCCTGCCATAAAAGGTTGGCCACCAGAAATAATATCTATGACCCAGTAGGATCACAACCTATATGGACAACCCGGTCACCTTGCTGCTGGAAATCCAATATGGCCGCCTCAATATTATCAGAAAATAGCTTTGGCAATAACTTTTGAACCAAATGGGCTAGAAATAAAAACTTGGTGTCTATTTCATGGTTTCAGAGCATGAGAAACTCAATGGAATACTTATATTTATGATTGGGTGTGTCTGGACCTTTCATTTGCATATTTCCAAGATGGACGCCACGCGAAAATGAGTTTTACTATGACTTTTACAGTGACAGCTGACTGTTATGGCAAAAAGTCTGCTTTTTAAGCAATATGAACACATTTGGTCAGTTTGAGCTTTAATTTATATGTTGTCAATATGGCTGCAGTCATAAATAATGTATGGTATTACATTTTCCCTCAGATTTATTGATTTATAGATCTATTTTCCCTCAGATTTATTGATTTATAGATCTATAGTTGTGGGGATGATTGCAGAGAAAAATCGGAGAAAAAGCCCACAATGTATCTTATGTATCATTTTAATAAACTAAATACAATATAAACAGACACATGCACACTCCAAGACTTGCCAAAAACTTCAACTTTAGGGCTATACAAATTAACATAGTGGTATGCATTCAAGTAACATAACAAAAGATAGACTACTTAGTGACAAATAGAGTAAAGGCGGAGTTGAGGTTGCCTACAAAAGGTTCATTTTGACCTCTATGGTGCTTTCTTGCCTGCTTCTAAAGCCAATGATACTATGGTACAATGCTATTCACTGTCACTGTTGTCATGTGTTGCACTGATCCTGCTGCATCGTGTCTCCAGTCCCTGGCAACGGCATCCTAAGTAGCATGGAATTGCCTTCTTTGCACGGGAACAGTTTTTCTGGCAGCCTTTGATACAGCTGCATGATATTGCCTTGTTCATTGACACAGGCCAGGCTGGCTCGGTAGATGCAAGGGGGACTGCATTGCTAGCACTGAGAGACCATCCATACTCTGTGAAAGAAGGAATATCCGGCTTGGCGATATGTGCACATGTATCTATTATGGTTGCTAGAACAGCTCTTCTCAGGTGCAGGTCAAAGGCATTCTCTGTCGGGGGCAGCAGCTTTAAGAGGGTTGATCTATTATTGAGGAACTTGTACACTCTAAGCTTACTCAGGTCAAAATCCTCCTGGTGGTCCGCTTTGGATGTATATACAGCAATTGTGAGGTCTTGTGCCTGATTGATGGACGTCATCTGAGAGGGAATCATAAGAGTTTTCACCAAACTCCTCAAGTGCAGAGATCCAGACGCATGATGGCCTTGAACCATGCCTTCTTCCCAGTGAAGAAGGGATAGCTGGTGCTACAGTATCTCTGCCACTTAAACTATGGATAAAGGGCAGGGCACGACACTGTGCGAGCCCCAGTGCTGATACCATTTGATGGATAGGACGGTATGAATTTTGCTCTGTTCTCACCCACAGCTCTGGAAGGCATCTGAGATGGGTTGCTGCATAGTAAAGGCACATGATGATGATGTCTGTGTCATTGGCATGGATGACAACTCTGTCAACTTTGTCATTCTGGACACTGTACAGGGTGTGGAGTATTATTCTTATATCAGCCTCCTGTTGTGTGGATTCTAGTGCAGGGACATCTTCAATAGACCCCTCTTTGATCACCACACTCCTTGTCTCTTCTTTAAACCCCCCACCCAGGTAAAGATGTGTTGGACCAAGGGCCGACTTAAGTTTCACATTTTCACACCATTCGTCACAGAGGAAACTCAATAGGTTTGCCTTGTTAGCTGACACAGCAAAAAACTCCTGAGGATCTGGAGCTGTGTAATGCATACTGACTTCATATTCTTTGGTAGGTTTTGGTCAAGCATACAGTATCTGTGTTCTTGCTCAGCTGTCTTAAGACTAGGTCCACTGTACCGGTCAAAACAGAAGTGAATGATCTCTGTGCCAGCAGGCACATCATTCAACAGCAGACGTTGGTATAATTCAGCGATTGTTCCAAATGCTTCACCTTTCAGGAACGACCAATGGCGCATGGCATACATGGCATCAATAACTACTGCTGTTTTTATGTCTTCTGTAGGCAGGTCAGGGATGCATGCAACTTTGGTCTCCTCTTTCAGGACCTTAACAAGGCTTGCCTTGGTACCTGTTCTCATCCTGCCATCTTCCTGGAAGAGGGAAGGGGGGAAGTCACTGCACTCGTGGTTGCCTATAAAGTCAACAAGGTTGAGTTCTCCACCACTGGCTATGATTTGGGTCATGCGCAGGAGGGCAGTAATTTCATTGCTCTTGCAGGTGCTGAGGTTTTCCCCTTAGATTTTGTGTTTTGAGTGTAGAAAGTGTTAAGCTTCATTATGCTTGTCTTCTTCTGTTCACTGGACAGTGACTCACACAGTGCCTTCAGACCCAGTTCTTTCACACTCATCAAGTCGTCCTTGACTGTGGAATCAGCACACTGTCCTGTAGATATGTTGATCATGGATGATGTGCTCACTGTAAATGGGCTAGTCTCCACTGCTGCCTTGACTACCATCTCTGCATCCCGGATTACACGACTCTGACATATAAATTAAAGCTCAAACTGACCAAATGTGTTCATATTATATTATTACTTAAAAGCAGACTTTTTGCCATAACAGTCAGCTGTCACTGTAAAAGTCATAGTAAAACTCATTTTCGCGTGGCGTCCATCTTGGAAATATGCAAATGAAAGGTCCAGACACACCCAATCATAAAGATAAGTATTCCATTGAGTTTCCCATGCTCTGAAACCATGAAATAGACACCAAGTTTTTATTTCTAGCCCATCTGGTTCAAAAGTTATTGCCAAAGCTATTTTCTGATAATATTGAGGCGGCCATATTGGATTTCCAGCAGCAAGGTGACCGGGTTGTCCATATAGGTTGTGATCCTACTGGGTCATAGATATTATTTCTGGTGGCCAACCTTTTATGGCAGGGCAAATGCAGCATACCCCCCTTTGCCCCCTGGGTATATACGTTTTTAGATGTCGGCCATCTTGAATTTCGGAGTCAAAACGAGGTCTTACAATTAAAATTGTGTCAGAATTGGAATCCTCATGGTTGACTTGTATGGAAAAGTGCCTTCATACATGATTCTAGGTCATTCAGATCAAAAGTTAATTTTTAGAGATGGCGCCGGGCGCCATTTTGAATTTGGCTGTCTAGCAAAAAATGCCGGGATTTTTGGGAGGGACCTGGGGGCTAAATCTTTTCTAAAGGGTCCATAGAGGTCAAATCAATCGTCAAAACGTACTTGCCAAAGGATGGTCACAGAACCTCACTTTCGGACCCTACTAATACAAAGATTACAGTTAGACAGTCAAAAACACCCTGTTACTCTCATGGTTGCACCCCAGCTATATTCCTACTTTCTTCCCCCATAAGTGCAGATGTTCTGTGCAAAGTTTCATGTCAGTAGAATAACGAATGTGGGTTTAGCACCTGTTTTTTTGGAAAGAGGTCCTGGCGCTGGCGGCCATGTTGAATTTCTCAATTTTGAGGCCTTAATTGACATTTTTGCGCTGGGTATACAGCAGATTTGGATTCAGCACCCCTTAATACCCCTAGAAATGTTGTATACCAAAAATAAACACGAAATGCCTTCGGGGTTATGCTTCTCTGAAAATTGACCCTGTCTAATAGAACAGTTTTGTACTTTTGGGATACAAGTGAATCAATGAGTGACATAAGTTTAAGCCAAAAAATATAGTTTATTTTATTTATCAAGGTGGTATTAAACAGACCACCAGATCAGTGCATGTTTTACCATAAAGTGCAAAAAAGCAATTTTCGGAATATATTCAGAGATTCAGGTAGCCTATATAAATTCAAATACCTTCTGTAAACTCATCTTTCAACTATATTTCAGAATAGTGGAAACATTGACCATTAGAAGAAATAAAAATGAAGAAGTCATGATTGACCTTATTGTCCCATATCCTGTATGAACAAACCAGACTAACAAAAACAAAACTCTCTGTTGCTTCATAACACTGTTGCTTCATAGTCCATAACACTAAGTTACTTTGCTGATTCACCAACAATTTAGTTAGTCCATATTGATTTAAAAAAAAAAATACAAAATAAAATAGACCCCTTCAGTCCAACTCTCCCTCAATATCCTTGGCCAAAATAATAAACAGACCAGCAGTTCAACATAAAGTGGTCGAGTGTGGGTTGGGTGTGGGTCCTCTGTCAAGCCCCCAGAGCCGCGGTAGAACAGTGAAGCGACCGTCGCTTCACTGTTTTCCACACATGTTCATGATTTTTAAAAAAATAGCAGATCTACAAGCTCATAGCGCGCCACTCGGTGCCGTGCTATGAGCTTGTAGATCTGCTATTTTTGAATAGCCAAAGAAATCTAAAATGACAGAGATGCATCCCCGGATTGGATGGGCTAACAGAGAATTTCTACATTGTAGTAGTCCTATTGCTACTTTTAGTTATAAAACAACCACACCACTGTCTGATATGTACTGGTTGAACCGGTCCACCATGTTTCTACTCATGGTTGTGCTCATCCAGCTGTGGTGATGCTCACCCTTCTGGTTGTGCTAGTGGTCCATATGCTTACCGGTCCAACCTGTCAAACAGGCTGATGATCTGCCCACTGTTGGCTACCTGTACTCCCTGGTCTCCTACTGGAACACTTCCTTTACACATGGATGCTAGAACACCTTAGAAGGGCAGATGTACATAGAAAGCGCAGTCTGTTTGACGTTAAACTTAACTGCTCGACACGTCTGCCGTGTTTAATCGCAATTAACATTCTCAGAAGTTGTCTGGGACATTTATTTCGGACATGGCCGCTAAAACGGCGAGTAATGCAATCGTAGATGCACTTTCTGATCTGAGCAAGTTCAAGCTGGAGCAATTCCGTAGTGCTCTGTATAATCCCAGAGAAGGAGGGCCGCGCATTTATCGAAGCGCAGTTGAGGATAAGAGTATCATAGAGATTACAGATACATTAGTTCAAACTTTCCTTGCGGCCGGCGCCGTTAAGGTAACGGTGGATATTTTGAATGACATCAACTGCTTCAAAGTCGCAGCGGAACTAAAGCAATCGACAGGTACGTTTTTTTTATATCAAACTAGAATAGGCTCTATTCACAGCAGCCATATTGTAAGACATTCACAGGTGTTACCAATGATACTAATGAAGGCTCTGTTCCATTCTGGTCAGACGGAGTCAGGGTGCTGATATTCTGCATGTTGGCTCACTGGAAACACTCCCAAATGGCCCTTTACGGGTGTGTAACTCTGAGAGTTATGGGGGTCGTGGAAATCTGAAATTCAAAAATCTGAGAACCACTGTGCTACACTAAATGGAACAGAGCCTTCATTAGTATCACTGGTAACACCTGTGAAGGAAGTGATAATATGGCTGCTGTGCATAGAGCCTATTGTCACCATCATTTACATGTGTGGGCACCCAGGGCAGGAATTTCAGGAAGGCCACGAAGGCCATGGCCGTCGTTGCCCCTCAGTTTGGCCTTGTGCCCCTCAAAAAAATGGGAGGCATGCGTTAATCCGACAGACCTTTTCTCCGACTATGTGGCATCCGCGTGCGGTTAGGGTTAGGGTGCGGGTTTGGTTCGGGTTTACTGTTTAATGTCGGAGCACTGCGCTGTCGGAGGAATGCGCTGTCGGACTAACGTACTGCACCCAAAAAAATGACATGCCCTGAGGCCTTAATGCCACAGCTGACTGTACCACTTTCTCCTCTGTCGCTTTCTTGTCAATATGTAGACACCAGTGTCTCTTTCTTGTCATGAAGACACCAGTGCGGTGGCGTGCACAGACATTTTGAGGGGCAGGTGCTCAAGTTTTAAAAAAAGGGCACCTTGCGCGGCGCACGGAACCGCCGGCTGCCATAGTGTGAGATTTATAGAAGAAAATTGCAATGCACATTTTGGGGAATTGTTAATACTAGCTCGCGTCTAGCCCGCCGCCACGCCCACGTAGCGCCCACGGCCACTTGGCAGCGCATATAAGTGGCATAGCGTCATGAGGGCCAGTGGGGCCGTGGCTCGGTCAGTGAAGACCCTGTAGCGCGGATGATATGTGGCATAGAGGGGCAGATTTTAAATCTCCAGAGGAAACATCCGTGGGCTACCATTGGTTCAGCGATGTGTGCGGGCGCCCTGCGGGCCCTCCTCCTCCACCAATGTGCAGTATTGAGAGCCCTGACGTCACAACATTTGGAGCGATGGGCACTGCACTCTGGTTGGTTAGGGTACACCTAGGGCCCAGGTAGAACCCAGTTAAAGCCTGCATGGGCAAACCCAGTTAGGACCCGCCTTGGTCCCACATAAACGTGGCTAGTTGGGGCCCACCTAAGGGCCAGGTAGAAGCGACTTATAGCCCGCATGGGCATCGCAGTTAAGACCCACCTCGGCCCCACATAGAATTGCCTAGGTGGGGCCCACCTAAGGGCCAGGTAGAGTCGGTGGGGACCCCCCACAGGCTAATGTTAAAATGGTAGCACTTGTTCCTCAACATAGTGTGAATGTGCGTGCAAAGTTGACCACAATCGGACGCTGCATTCATGATTTGCGGCATTTTGTGCAAACTTTAGATGTGAATCTTAGCCAATCGGGATGGAATATGAAAGATTAAACAGATCCGTCTTGATGACATGACTATAGAGATCATGTGTACCGATTTGCGTGAAATGTAGATAAAATCGGAAGGAGTAATGTAAAGAAATATGTTGTACATAAGGCGGCCTCCTGGTGGAGCTATAAAAGGTAGATGTGAGAAATGCAGGGGAAAGGTTTTTCCTTGACCTCTAGAGAGTGCACATACAAAGTTGTACACAGATTGGTGCAGGTATAGGTAAAAACACAAATCGGACTGTTATAGCGCCACCATGAGGCTGATTAGAAAAATCTCAAGTGGAATTTCTTGCTCGGCATAGTGGGAATGTGGGTGCAAATTTGCACGGAAAGTGCATGCTGTGTTCATAATTTGAGGCATTTCGGTGAAAACGGAGCAGTCCTGGAAACTTTGGAAGCCATTTTTAGTCAATCAGGATGGAAAATGAGAAATCTGAAGTACCGTGTTTTTTTAAATGACTATAGAGATACTGTGTATCGATTTGCGTGATGTTAGGACAAAATATGTAGCAGTACTGTGAGAAAATGTGTTTTGCAAAAAGCGGCCTCCTGGTGGCACTATAACAGGGCCATGTGAAAGAAATGGGGCAGAGGTTCTGAATTGGCATCCAGGGAGTGTGTGTGCACAGTTGCGCTGCGATCAAGCCAACGATGCGGGAGATTAGCTATCCACAGACCGTCGGACGGACAGGGGGTAAAACATACTCTCGCGCCATCCCTTTCGGCCTGGCGGAGACAATGAAAAAGCTAAAGTAAAGGAAAATACCTTTACTGCAACAAAAGTAGTCAACAAACTATACTATAAAACATTGGCCACATTGTCAAAAATTTTAAGAAAGAGGCAAACATGTTGAAAATAGACGATCTACAAGCTTACAACGCCTCTCAACGTGAGGCGTTGTGAGCTTGTAGATCTGCTATTTTCACAATATTGACTTGTGGAACGGAGTCAAACAAAATTGGGGGGGTCCCCAGTTCAAATGTGATTATTTTGGGGGGGTAGCCACTGCCCTAATCGGACCGAAATGATCTGAAATTACTACATGACCATAATGCAGCCTAAACGTGCGTTGCACGGGGCGGTCCTGCCATTACGTTAGTTACTGGAGTAAGTTGCTGTGGAGCTACACCAGAAGACACACACAACATACACCATCTACAATGGACTAACGGAGCAGCAATAATAACAGTTACCGCACGAACGTGCATTGTTGACAAAGTGATTGCACAACCGCTGCAGGCATGACAACCACGTTAGCGTTAGCTACGGCAACTATCACAGCGCCCTGTCCGTCGTCGCTGCGACTGACTCTGATGGCTACAGCCATAGATATATAAACACTACAGCAAGCTCTCTGAGATGCCATTGTCTGGGAACTGCTCTTAGCGTGACACGACCAATGAGAGTGAGCGCTTTCGTTGTTGCTAAGATACGGTGCATGGCACACGGCGTCTCTGCCCCATAGCTTGTAGATCTCACACATGATTGGCGTAGGCTGCGTTGCCGTCGACGCTGATTGGCTGCATGTTGCTGTGACGTTGAAATGGGGTGCCAGGTCTGCTTTGTGTGTAAGCGATTTTGGGCTCATTTGGGCGCGCTTTTGGACTGTTTTCCATAGAGCACGGCAGGGCTTGTTTCTGTCCCGTGACGGATGTGGCAAAGAAGGTGCAAAACGAACCATCCGGAAGTAAAGTGCGAGATGAAATATATAGCACTTTTTGATTATTAGAGAAGGAGACAGATGTGAAGGTGGAAAATGGAATGTAGGAGGTTATATATTTTTTCATGAGCGATTTTTGTAGCAAGTTGTGAGTGAATTGGGCCACTCCTGTGGGCGGGGGGCTGAATAGAACCATTGGGGTTTGGGAAGGAGACGCTCTCTGTTTGAGTGGTAGAGATATTAGAAGCTTTTAATCCAGAATTGATCGATGTCACCATGGGCTACATACTGTAAACCAGGGGTCTTCAACGTTTTCAGGCCAAGGACCCCCTAGCTGAGAGAGGGATGAAGCAGTGACCCCCTCTTTATTGTATAAAGTTGTGTTTAAGATTATACTTTTTTTTGTTTACTTGGCGAGGCGTTGTGGGCTTGTAGATCTGCTATTTTTGGCTAAAGTTCTCCTCAGAAAAGGGATGCTAGGTTTCGAGTGGTTATGGTAAAAAGAAAAATCATATCACATACAGATTTGGTGGACCCCCTGTAGTAACTCTGAGGACCCCCTAGGGGTGTAAACTGAAAAAAAAAAGTATTTTTCTTCTTTTTTTCAAAAGGGCACTTCTGGTCAAGAGGGCAAAGGGCAGGTGCTAGCACCACCTAGAGTCTATCTGTGCACGTCCCTGCACCAGTGTCTCTTTCTTGTCAATATGTAGACACCAGTGTGTCTTTATTGTCAGTGTGTAGACACCAGTGTCTCTTTCTTGTCAATATGTAGACACCAGTGTCTCTTTCTTGTCAATATGTAGAGACCAGTGTCTCTTTCTTGTCAATATGTAGGCACCAGTGTCTCTTTCTTGTCAATATGTATACCAGTGTCTCTTTCTTGTCAATATGTATACCAGTGTCTCTTTCTTGTCAATGTGTAGACACCAGTGTCTCTTTATTGTCAATATGTAGACACCAGTGTCTCGTTCTTGTCAATATGTAGACACCAGTGTCTCTTTTGTGTCAATATGTAGACACCAGTGTCTCTTTATTGTCAATATGTAGACACCAGTGTCTCTTTCGTGTCAATATGTAGACACCAGTGTCTCTTTATTGTCATGTAGAAACCAGTGTCTCTTTATTGTCATGTAGAAACCAGTGTCTTTTGTTGAGATTCTGAATTCTGAACTCCCATCTTTAAACCAATCCAGTGACTTTTATTGGTGCAAGGCTGAGCATGGATTCATTTGTAAATACCACAATTTATTTATTTCACTGCAGATAGTCTACATATTATAACCCTTAAATTCAATGTATTATGTCAAAGGACATAAAGGACTAAAATCTTGTTTAATTTGATGGCCTTGTGGCCTCAAAACATGGACAACACCAAAGGCCAAGTGGCCATGACCCTAAAAGGACAACATTCCAGGCCTGGTGTGCACAGATCAAATGTCTACATTTTACATCATATGCCACTTTGACGTTGGTACCCCAACAAAAGTGTTTGCATTCAGCTGTGACTGTGTCAGTATAACTGTGTTCAACAACTTAACATCTTGACATGGTATTTCCAACTTTACAAAGTCATACTAACTCTTTCTCCTGAAGTGTAGTGTGTAGTTACATGTAGTTACATACTGACTGTGTTCCAGAGAGTTCCTACTCATTGGGTAATTACCATCATAATAATGACCAAAACATTTCCTTTAATTAATGAATTTAACTACGATTGTGGTGCTATCATTCACTGTGTTAAGCAACTTAAAAGTTAATCTCCAACTTTAATAGGCCATATTAGGCCATGTATTTGTTTTTCTTTTATGTGTGTGTGTGTGTGTGTGTGTGTGTGTGTGTGTGTGTGTGTGTGTGTGTGTGTGTGTGTGTGTGTGTGTGTGTGTGTGTGTGTGCGTGCGTGCGTGCGTGCGTATGTATGTTTATAGTGGTGTAAAGCAACTAAGTACATTTACTGAAGTACTGTACTTAAGTACACGTTTGCAGAATGTTTACTTATTTTTTTTACTATTATTATTATTATTATTTCCCATTTTCAATACTTTTACTTCTACTACACTACATCTCAGAGGCAAATAGTGTACTTTTACTCCACTGCAATTATTTGACAGCTTAGTTACTTTGCTGATTTAGATTATTATCACAAGACATACATTAACCACTACAGCCCTATATACATTTCGGCCATTTGAAAATAGCAAATCTACAAGCTCACAATGTAATTCGTATCGCGATGCATTGTGAGCTTGTAGATCTGCTATTTTCTAAAGATTTTGTATACATTTTGAAGTTTATGAGCACTTTATACTTTTGGTACTTTAAGTACATTTTGATACCAATACTTATTGATACTTTTACTTGAGTAAAATTAGAGTACTAATTAGAGTACTGTTCCCACCACTGTACAGTATGTATGTAATTATTATGCTTTTCTCAGACACACACACAGCAAATGGTCTGGCTAGCTGGGATTCGAACCGGGGACCAGCTGAAGACAGCACAGTCAGTCTGCAGGTGGCCTCTCCACGTGAGAAAAAGGGTCCGCCGTTGCCAAGGAGGATCAGCAGCAAAACGCTAATACCATGTATGTTATTTCATTCACACACTTGTATATAATGCAGTAAACACATTGTGTGGGTAAAATGACATGGAATGTGATGGCAGGACTGAGCTCATTACAATCTGTACTTGATGCATACAGTATGCTAAAAAAAATGTTTTAGTTTAGACGTGGTAATATTGGACCACATAAAGCTGTCAGACTGATAGCAGAATAGTTTGAGTAACAGAACTCAAAGCATTACAGAGTGGTGGAGCAAATGCAGCTGTCATAGCAACATTGATAGAAGAAGATATATTATTTAATGTAACAAAAGTACAATAATAATACAATATACTCTATGTGTTTACTGTAGCTACAGAGACCGACACAGCATGGCACGATGACGCTATGGATTCACAACATCACGGTAGGCTATTTGAGAATATTTTGAATATTTTGAATAGCCAACGTATAAATGGATGAAGTGGTTAAAATGATTGTGATGCTGTATGAACACATTTTGCTGGGGACCCCCTGGAACCCCCCCAAGGACCCCTGGGGGTCCCCGGACCCCACTTTGAGAACCAATGATATAGAGAACTATATATAGAGAGAATTACAGCAATCGTTTCACATTGGGGTGGCCAAGTGTATGTGCATTGTGAAGCTGTCTGCCGAGGCAGGCTCTTGTGTACAACCAAACCTTTGGACTTTGTAGATAACGGGAGGTCCAAGGGTCCCCTAATCCCAAACCGCAAAGTATGTGGGTAAAATAGCAATTGTGTGTCTCACACCTCATTTTAATATTAGCCACAAAGTCGGCAGTCGACTTAACTTTTGCTATTTTTAGAAACATCATTTGCTTCTTGGGGTCCCTATTACAAAATATTTTGAGATGGGGGTCTGTGGCCAAATACATATAATTTTGGGGGTCCTTGACATGAAAAAGTTTGAGAACCACTGATATAGAAACATACGTTTTTCAAAAAACTGTATGATTTAGATTTTAGAAGACATTAAGTAGAATCCCCAGAAGCAAAGATTTGAGTTACAAATGTTTACCTTAAAAAATGTATATATATTCAAAGATTTGCACAAACGTTCACGATTTTTAAAAAATAGCGGGTTTACAAGCTCGTAGCACGGCACCCGCTTGTAGATCTGCTATTTTTGAATAGCCAAATAAATAAACAAATAACACAGATCCTTTCCCGGTCTAAATGGGTTCATTTGCACATAGCGGGTAGCACCTTCTCACGGATGATATGGCCCATGCCCAAATATGGAGATGACCAATGTCACAGTAGTTCACTCTTTAGCGGGTATATTGCTGAGGAACCAAGAACGTATAGGGTCCACTGTGAAGTCCATCAGATGAGTGGTTTTCCAGAACTGCCTCATGTCTCACATGTCTATGATTTAATATATAATATATAATATATTAATATATAAATACATTATTATTCAGTATTCATCATTTGAATGTTGTTATTTATTGCAGCTCAATCCAAAGGAGAGGCTGGACCTGACCCAGGTGAGTGCTGTTTAAAGTTTGTTGACTCTAAATAGAGACATTTTATTATAGGCCATTAGGTTATGTATTTGTTTTGTTTTTTATATGTATTTATGGCATTTTTATTCTTTTCCCAGACATACACACAACAAATGGTCTGGCTGTCTTGAATTCGAACCGGGGATCGGCTGTTGAAGCCACAGACAGTGTGCAGGTGGCCTCTCCACCTAAGAAGAAGGGTTCAAGTTTGGCAAGGAGGATCCGCAGCCTTTCGCTAAAACCAAAACCATGTATGTTGTTTCATGCACACACTCGTATATATCTGCTGTCGGGCAGAAACCAGCTACTGTATGTCCAAGATATTAACTTTTCAGGAAATGAAAAGAACAACAACATGTTTTTAGAATAACACAATACTGCTACAGTTAGGAGGTTTTTTTTTTTTTTTTTTTTCAATGTCTTTTTATTTGAGAAATCGCAGGGTACAGCAAATACTTTCCCCACAGCATTTCACAATCATCCCATTCCTTAGTCCCTCCCCCCCACCCCATTAACAAACAGAAATAAATATACTGGCAAATTTCACGCAAATCGGTGCACATGATCTCTATAGTCATGTGATCAAGACGGATCTGTTTGATTTATCATATTCCATCCTGATTGGCTAAGATTGACATCTAAAGTTTGCAGGAGTGGCCCGTTTTGAACTAAATGCCGCAAATCATGAACGCTGCATCTGATTGCGTCGAAACTTTGCGCTCGGATTTGCACTACGTTGAGGAACAAATGCCACACGTAATATTGCCCTATTATAGCGCCACCAGGAGGCCACTTTTTGCGCAATTCTTTTTTTATATTACTCCTATACAAATGTTGTCCAAACATCACGCAAATCGGTACACCTTATCTCTATAGTCAAGTGATCAAGACGGCTCCGTCCATTCCAAAAATTGCTGGCCCAATATCACCTAACTGACCTGTCGGAGACCTGTGCTCCGAGGAGCACTTTTTCTAGTTTGAATCTGTACTGTACGGTGTATATGTGCTGAAAATATGTTTTTAGTTCAGGTGTGGCAATATTGACGCTATCAGCCTATGATAGCAGCATTATTTGAGAATAACAGAACTCAAAGCGTTACAGAGTGGTGGAGCAAATGCAACTGTCATGTCAACATTGGATGGCAAAAGTTATATTATTTCATGTAACAATGTTACATAATGCTGTTCTGCACAGCACAATGAATAGAAGTACAATTTGTTATACTTTTACTTTATAATCTTTCATACTTTACTTCTACTATCTATCTAGATTGTGTTATACTTATACTCCACAACAACTCAGAGACAAATATTGTACCTTTTACTCCACTATAATTATTTGACAGCTTTAGATGTTACTTTGCAGATTTAGATTATTCATACATTCAACAATTAAGCCCTATTGTAATCTATCCATCTATGTGTTTACTTTAGCTACAGAGACGGACACAGCATGGCACGATGACGCTATGGATTCACAACATCACGGTAGGCTATTAGAGAATATGTATCAGCTGCATGAAGATGAGTCTTTCCTCACAGATGATCGGTATTTTGGAGAGTGCATGTGACAGAGCTGTCCAAGAGCTCTCCAAAATGTGTGCGCGCGGATGCTTCATTTCCTACCTGCATTTCCTCACTGTTAGAGCTGCTCTGATATACAGTATCTGAACTAAAAGCTCACAACACATTGTTGCAGATCAGATATTTTTGGTGTGCAGGCACGCAACTACTGTAAAAGAGGCACCCATTTCTGGGAGTGTGCCAAAGACTTCTTTTTCAACCTCTATTGAGTGGTAATCAAATCATAATTGATACATCGAATTAACATCATCATAGACCAGGGGTCTTCAACATTTTAGCAATCGGTTGACAATAGGCTCTATTCACAGCAGCCACATTATCACTTCCTTCACAGGTGTTACCAATGATACTAATGAAGGCTCTGTTCCATTTAGTGTAGCACAGTGGTTTCCACGACCCCCAGAACTCTGAGAGTGTACACATGTAACTAAATGGACCCGTAAGGGTCCATTTGGTTACATTTGTACACTCTCAGAGTTACACACGTAAGGGGCCATTTGGAAGGTTGCCAGTGAGCCAACATGCACAATATCAGCACCCTGACTCTGTTTGACCAGAATGGAACAGAGCCTTCATTAGTATCATTGGTAACACCTGTGAATGTCTTCATAATATGGCTGCTGTAAATAGAGCCTATTGGGTGCGGTGTGGGTTAATTAAACTGTGACCTGCCGAGGCACGCTCTTGTATACAACCAAACATTTGTATTGCCCTTTGCGGATATTGTGGATAACGAATAAGTCCAAAGGTCCTATTATCCCAAACCGCAAAGTCTGTGGGTAAAATAGCAATAGGCTCTATGCACAGCAGCCATATTGGGAATGAATTGGGCCCCTTCCTTACTTCCTTCACAGGTGTTACCAATGATACTAATAAAGGCTCTGTTCCATTTAGTGTGGTTGTCTTATTTTCAAGGACCCCCATAACTCTGAGAGTGTACAAATGGAACCAAATGGACCCGTAAGGGTCCATTTGGTTCCATTTGTACACTCTCAGAGTTACACACCCACCATAAGGGGCCATTTGGGAACCAAAATGGAGTGTTTCTAGTGAGCCAACATGCACGATATCAGCACCCTGCTTCTGGGGGGTCCCTGGGATGACATATTTTGAGATGGGGGTCCGTGGCCAAATACATAACATTTTGGGTGGTCCTTGACATGAAAAACATTTGAGAACCACTGATATTATAGCAAAAAGTGTTTTTAAAAAACTGTTAGGATTTAGAAGACATTTGTAGAATCCCCAGAAGCAAAGATTTGAGTTACAAATGTTCGCTTTAAAAATGTTTATATATTGAAAGATTTGCACACATTTTCAAGATGTTTCAAAAATAGCAGATCTACAAGCTCATACAGTATGTGTGGCACTCAGTGCCGCGCTATGAGCTTGTATATCTGCTATTTTTGAATAGCCAATTTTTTTTTGGAAATGACACAGATGCGTTCCCGGTCTTAAAGGGTTAACATTGTCACACATGCTCATATTAGGTTACGATCAGTTCACATTAATAATGGTCACTTTGTCACTGTTGTGTGTCTCCAGATTCATCGATGGATCCAGGCCCATCTATTCATCGCATGGATTTGACTCGGCACTCTGGTAAACAAAGCGAAAATAGCCGATCCACATGCTCACAGATCTGTTATTTTCACAATGTGTGAACTTAAAAAATAACAACTAGATGTTCCCAAAACATGACAAGTCACCAACTGTTAACATTGAAATGCCAAAAGGCCCTAGGCAATTTTTTAGACTATAATTAACCAAAAATGTTTTTGTGCAACACATTAAAAACCTGGACTACCTGCAAACAGGCACACACTACTGTAAAGCTCATATTGGTGGCCTATCAACATATGTGACTCTAGATACTGTTTTAATCTTCAAATCGGCACTCTGTCCAGATGTTCCAGTTGTTTTGTGACCTGACAAAACATCTGGATGGGATTCTGCTACTGATGCCGTTGGGTCACCAATTTCGGTGTACAGTAACTAGCAACCAACAGTTGGACTGAGTTGAAATTGCACAAAAATTAAGACAGTCGTAATGCGGGGTGTTGGGCAATGTTGTCATGTATATATGTTTGTATTATTTGTTGCTGTCCGGCAGGAACCAGCTAACTCCATTGTTCCGCTTTTGCATTTTTTTCCATAAAGCAGTGCTATTGAACACCCTTTACATCTGTGTGTAGGTAAAAAACAATAGTGAACAAATGAAAAGTGTTAAAAAGTGCTTCTGACAAAAGCAGCTAACTCCATTGGATCCTCAGACTTTCTGCTAAACCAGCTAACTCCAGCAAAGGGGGGTGGAGTTAGCTGGTTTAGCTGACTCCAGGCTCCACCCCTTTTGACCTCCAACCTCATTGTGAGCTTGGAGGTCCATTTAGCTGTTCTTATCAATGATGAACAAAACCTCCTAACTCCATTTTTGTTTTGTTTTTTTCATTTCCTGAAAAATGAACATTTTGGAGTTAGCTGGTTCCTGCCGTATATTATACTGTCTGACACGGCACTATATCTCTCTGCCTGTCTTTCTCTGTCCCTATCCATGTACTGAGCATTATTATAATGTTCCCCAATAAAAACAGCACTGCCACTGCTTCACAAGGATAGGCCTATGTTGATGTAACTATGAGATTTAGAGAAACATCTATTTTCTACTTAATTTTATCAACTACTATGCAAGATAGTTGAACACCTGCAGCCGAAGGGAGGAGCAAATTGGGATATGTAGATCCCATATGCCGGACAGACAGCTTGCTCCCAATTGGCTAAGCCCAATGCAGTTGCACATCCCATAGTCTGGAGAGACAATGGGTCTGAGATTATAAATCATCTGTAAAAAAAAATATATATATATATATATATATATATATATATATATATATATATATATATATATATATATATATATATATATATATATATATATATAATAATGATCAGGCAATGGATTTCTTGGTCTGCTGGCAGTGTGCACAAGAGCTATGATGCTGTCTAGTAGTTTGTGAGATTAGCTGTGAACACACTAATACACACACACACACACACACACACACACACACACACACACACACACACACACACACACACACACACACACACACACACACACACACACACACACACACACACACACACACTGGAGATCATGAAAGATTAATTGAAGGGCTGTTGAACCAACAACCTATAGTACAAATTACTTTTTTTTTAAATCATCCTCTATTGAAGATTAACCAATCATACTTTAGACAACCTCAGCCTACTCGCACGTGTAGTTTCAAACTTTAGCCACTGCCACTCTGACACCCACTCACTCCAGGTGTGATTCGTATTTATGTTGCTCTTTATGATTCTTTCTTCCTCAGACATTCGGAGGAAGAATCTCAACTATCTTCAAGGCACGATGAACAGATACAAAGAAGTTGAACAGACATACAAAAAAGTTGTTAAACACAACAAGAAGCAGCTGGTGACCATAGAGAAGCAGATCAGAGCAGAGTTTGAAAAGTTCCACCAGTTCCTGAGAGAGGAAGAGGAACAGAGACTGGCAGCTCTGAGGGAGGAGGGGGAGCAGAAGGGGGAGACTGTTAGCAACAGGATGAAGACAATTCAGAAACAGATCTCTAATCTTTCTGAACGCATTTCTGCTGCAGAAAAAGAGCTGCTGAGAGCCAAAGATTCAAATATCAGAATCCAGTGTCGACTGCCAAAACCACAGCTGGCCTCGGGATTGCTGATAGATGTGGCCAAACACCTGGGAAATCTGACCTACGCAGTCTGGGAGAAGATGAAGGTCAAGCACACTCCTGTCATTCTGGACCCAAACACAGCACACCCTTATCTCTGTTTGTCTGAAGACATGACCATTGTGAGAGATACAGACACACTGCAGCAGCTTCCTGACAACCCAGAGAGGTTCACCAAGTATCCCAGCGTTCTGGGTTCAGAGGGTTTCAGTTCAGGAACACACAGCTGGGAGGTGGAGGTTGGAGACCATCCTCGATGGAATATAGGTTTGGCTAAAGAGTCTGTTGACAAGAAGGGAGAGAGAGATGCCACACCGCAATATGGAAAATGGTGTTTAGACCACAGCAGTAAGAGGTACACTAATGGGAGTGGAGAAACCATCACAGTGCAGAGGAATCCTCAGAGGATCAGAGTGCAGCTGGACTATGATGAGGGGGAGGTGTCCTTCTATGACACTAAAGACATGACTCACATCTACACTCATAATTCCATGTTCACAGAGAAACTGTTCCCATATTTCTATGTTGGACCAGCTAGTGATGCTTTTGAGATCAAAATCTGTCAAGTAATCAGTCTCTAAGAACCCACAGGGGTGTGCACAGTTGGCGGGAATCTTCGTGGACATGTTCAATTTCTCGCACTCCCTGGTCCCTGTAGGCGTAAAAATGTCCACCATTGTGCCCATTCCCAAACACCTGCCTGAACGACTGGAGACCGGTTGCCCTCACCCCGATAGGCTCTATGCACAGCAGCCATATTGGACAGAAATTGGGCCCCTTCCTTGCTTCCTTCACAGGTGTTACCAATGACACTAATGAAGGCTCTGTTCCATTTAGTGTAGCACAGTGGTTCTCAAACTTTTTGGGACCCCCATAACTCTGAGAGTGTACGAATGGATTTTACATTGTACACTCTCAGAGTTACACCCTCTCAAAGAACCATGAGGGTCCCTGGACCACACTTTGAGACCCACTAGTATTTCTAGTGAGCCCAACATTCACAACATCAGCACCCTGACTCTGTTTGACCAGAAGGGAACAGAGCCTTCATTAGTATCATTGGTAACACCTGTGAAGGAAGTCAGAAGAGGCCCAATTTTTCTCCAAAATGGCTGCTGTGCATAGAGCCTATAGTCAGCAAAAGCTTTGAAAGGCTGGTGAGAGATTACATCGGCTCCATGCTGCCTGCCTCGCTGGATCCCTGGCAGTTTGCATACGGTCTAAACAGATCTGCCCTTCACACTGTCCTCTCTCTCCTGCATGACAGACAGCTGAAGGACAAATTTGTACGCATGCTACAGCTCAGCACTATAGGGCGTAGCAGTGGTGGCCATGTTGTGGTGCCACAGATGGAAAGTTCATTAATGTTTCCCATGGAGATTTCCAAAAATATTTATATTAATACATTTTTAGGCTCCTGGTGAATCATGACCATACAACATTTGATTCTGTGTGAAAACATATTTGAATATGACATTATATTTTACTATTTTATTATTTCATACAGTACATAAACATGTAGTATATGCATGCTTACTAATTACTGTAATAACAAAAAGGAAATACATTAAATAAATATATGGAAAAGGAAGCTGCAGTTGAAACTTATACAAATGGGGGCGGGGGGGGGGGCACGGTGGCGCCTGCAGTAACTTCTTTGTCTCTTCTGGGCAGCCAATCACGGTCCTGCATTCACTGCTTGTGGTCCTTAATTCTCTGCTTGGGCGGCGAATCGCGGTCCTCCATTCACTGCTCGGGCGACCAATCACGGTCCTGCATTCACTGCTTGAGCAGCGGCCAATCACGGTCCTGGATTTACTGTTTCACTGACCAGTTAAATCTTTCCCCCAACTCCCGGACCCGCCCCCGTCATTCACTGCTTGAGCAGCGGCCAATCAAGGTCCTGGATTTACTGTTTCACTGACCAGTCAAATCTTTCCCCCAACTCCCAGACCCCATTCCTAGATGAGGAAGAAGGAGGAGCCCTGAGGAAACAGCAAAGATTACAGCAAGGATTAAATAAAAATAAAGATTGATTTGATTGATTTTTACACTTTGTCAGCATGTTCTTTTGTCATTCAATGGTATGTCATGATCTAGTAATTGTATTTGTATTCTATTAGAGAACAGCAAAAAACGATCATGTATGAGTTTATAGCCCTGAAACATGACTGTCATATCGTGACCGTCATGGATGAACTTCAAACTGGTAATTAAACTTTATCCCTTTTTGGTCCGTACATCTACATAAACGTTCATATTCCAAATATAAAGTGCTTACCCCATGGCTACGGATTTTACAATTATGTACGTTTCCTCAGAAGTACCCGAATATTCTGAATCGTTAAATAAAAAGCATTTTAATCCGATTGGTGGCCATTTCCCCCGTATTTTCTTATGCTTTCAACTACGTGACCATATCGGCTGGGAGGTGTATTGCACTCTGGTACATTATAACTATGAGAAAATGGCCGGCGATCGGATATTTTAATCCGATCGGTGGCTTTTTATTGAACAATACGGAAAATACGGCTACTTATTGAGGGCCCGTACATAATTGTAACATGTGTGGCCATGAGCTAAGCACTTTATTTTTTTAAATCTGAACGTTTATATAGATGTATGGAGCAAAAAGGGAGAAAGTGCAAACACCAGGTTGAAGTTCATCCATGACCGTAACAGACGACCGTCATATGATCCATGGCTGGCGTTTGTTTTCCAAGTATTTGTTCAGTACTTTTACTTCTACTCCACTAAATCTGATCTCAGAGGCAAATATTATACTTGTACTCCACTACAATTATTTGAAAACTTAAGTTAAGTTGTAGATTTGGATTATTATTACAGAACAAACATTAACCACTTCAGCCCTATATACATTTCAGCCATTTGAAAATAGCAGATCTACAAGCTCACAATGATGTAGGCCAGGGGTCTTCAACAGGGGGTCCGGGTGCAATACGTTAGTCCGACAGCGCATTCCTCCGACAGCGCATTGCTCCGACATTAAACAGTAAACCCGAACCAAACCCGCACCCTAACCCTAACCGCACGCGGATGCCACATAGTCGGAGAAAAGGTCTGTCGGATTAACGCATGCCTCCCCTCAGAGCTACTATAGGGGGTCCGCCAAAGCTTTGTGTGATAGGATTTTTTTTTTTTTTTTACATTAACCACTTGAACCCTGAATTCCTTTTCTGAGGGGAACATTTGCCAAAAAATGCAGATCTACAAGCTCTCAACGCCTCGCAGCGCGAGGCTATAGGTGTAGAGGGGAAAAAAGAGCAGACTAAGTAAAAAAAAAAACTTTAATCTGAAACACTATTTTATTCAGTATAGAGTATAGGGGGTCCCTGCTTCAACTCTCTCTCAGCTAGGGGGTCCTTGGCCTGAAAACATTGAAGACCGCTGATGTAGGCTATTTATCACTACATAACTAAAAGAGTTTATGAGTTAGGAGAAACAAGAGTTTGTCATAGTAGCCTATCAACATTATATTAGGGTAACATGCTATGGTTTAAAACATATGTTTTAAACCATAGCATTATGTTCTAGAGCAGGGGTCTTCATAAGGGGGTCCTGGACCCCTAGGGGTCCTCATAGTTACTACAGTACAGGGGGTCCGCCAAATCTATTTGAGATTTTCTCTCTCTTTTGTTGAATTTTTTTCACGATAACCACCATCCGGGGGGAACATTCCCTGAAAATAGCCGATCTACAATCTGACAACGCGTCATGCTGCGATCAGCTGTTTGTGGTAGGCTACAGTGTAAAATTTAAAAGAAGAGTATTATAAGTAAAACTACCTCAAAATGTAGAGTTGTATTTTATGTTATATTGTTGCTGTCAGGCAGAAATCTCATCTAAATTAACACCCTACTTGATCATACTACAGTGTTACACAAAAGCTTGTAGCTCTGCAACTTTTGCTACTTTAGAATTTTTATCCTTAAAAGTAACAGTTTTGGACATAATGAGGTTTCTACCTGACAGACAATATATTTTTTACATGCAAAATTGCTGCTATACCAAAACGTATTGTTACTGCACTGTTTATTATTTTTATTTTCATTTGTAATAAAATGTCACTGACATCACAAGGTATTCTTCATTTTATGTATGGTCCAGTATATTATTAATTCATATCAGTCACTGTATTCCAGTGTGGCAAGGCAGCCTACTGTAAGTCTGAAAACAAAATAGATGTTGCATGTATAAAATATATAAAACATTTATCCCTAACCCTCAACAGTGGCTCAGTGGGTGACCGTCATGGATTAACTTCAACATGGTGTTTGCACTTTCTCCATTTTTGTACCCGTTCAGATTTCAAATATGAAGTGCTCACCCCAAGGCCACGGATGTTGCAATTATGTACGTTTCCTCAAAAGTACCCGTTTATTCCGTATTGTTCAATAAAAAGCATTTGAATCCGATTGGTGGCCATTTTTCTCCATAAGCTTTCAACTTCGCGACCCTATCGGTTGGAAGGTGAATTGCACTCTGATACCTTATAACTCTATGAGAAAATGGCCACCAATCGGATTAAAATGCTTTTTATTGAACAATACGGAAGATACGGGTACTTCTGAGGGCCCGAACATAATTCTAACATCCATGGCCAGCCCTTTTGAAATATGAACGTTTATGTAGATGAATGAAGCAGTAAGGGAAAAGTGCAAACACCTGGTTGAAGTTCGTCCATGACGGTAACAGAGCTTGCGAAATGAGATTTCCGGAGGGAGTTGGGGTTTACAAAGCTAAGCAAAGACATGGCTAGCATGCAGAGTAAGACCGCTGGCTCATTTGCATATCGCGCGTATGCAAATTAGCCATGTGGTCTCACAGCCAGGGGCTCACAATGAGCCTGTAGATTAGCTATTTTCAAAGGATTTGTTAACATTTGAAAACTTGAAATGGGACATTCTGCATCCTAATGAGTGCTTTTACTTTTGGTACTTTAAGTACATTTTGATGCCGATACTTTTACTAAAGTATGTTTTGAATTCCGGACATTTACTTGTAAAAGAGTATTTCTGTATTGCGGTATTGATACTTTTACTTAAGTAAAAACTTTGAGTACTTTTTCCACCACTGATTACTAGCAATAAGCAATAACTTGGATAACAATGACACAATTGCAAAATGTTGGCTATTTATTACCTACATAACTACCCAGCTAGCAAAATATTGCACATTTCTGGCGTGAGGCCGTCCCCACGCCACGCCGACCGGGGCGTCCGCCGGGCGGGACACGCCGCGTCCACTCGGCGTCCTTGATCAGCGTGAGCCGCGCGTCACGCCGAGCCGCTAATCAGCCTCACTCCGGCGGTGAACGCCAGCGTTCGTCGATAGCGGCCGGGTAGCGTAGCGCCGTCATATAATATGCTGTATATACCCCCCCCCCCCCCCTCCCTCCCTCCCTCCCTTTGGGAATCCCCCCTCCTCCCTTTCATCCCCTATATTTAGCGGCCATTGTTACACCCCCCCGCATTTGAGGTTTCTAAACATGTCAAGTAGCAATACAGAATAAGGTCGCCATCACACAGTTCCCCTGTATCTCTAAGTATCTGTCTAAGAACATGACATAATGCAGAAAATACATGGCCTACATGAAATAATGCAGCACAGACATTAACTCCATTGTTATGGTATTTATTAGAAAAGGAAGGCACAGAAATAATAATCCTAAAATACAAATGTATCACTTTAAAATGGCAGACAGTGAGAAAAGTATTCCACATAAAAGTATCAATGCTGTAATAATATGTGTGAAGTCAGACTGGTAATCAATAGCCTACTTAAAGTAACAAAACAAGTAAACATACCCATTGAGCAGAATGTCAAGTAAAAAATGCATAAGAATATTAAAAAATAGGAGATCTATGGTCCATTTGTACACTCAGAGTTGCAGACCTGTAAGGGTCCATTTGGTTTCATCTGTACACAGACTTTCAGACATGTAAAGTCCATTTTGGTTCCATGTGTTACCGCTGTAGTTTGTCCTGGTGTATGTGTTTCTAGTTAACATGCTACAGACTCAGAGCCATATCAAAGCTACTGGACAAAAGTAAACATACCCATTGAGCAGAATGTCAAGTAAAAAATGCATAAGAATATTCAAAAAATAGGAGATCTATGGTCCATTTGTACTCTTGCAGACCTGTAAGGGTCCATTTGGTTCTATCTGTACACAGACGTTCAGACATGTAAAGGTCCATTTTGATTCCATGTGTTACCGCTGTAGTTTGTCCTGCTGTATGTGTTTCTAGTTAACATGCCACAGAGCCATATCAAAGCTACTGGAATGAATACAAAATGGGCCACTGTTCTTTAATTCAATTTTGGGTTCTGTGTGCTGGTGTCTGTCGCCCGCCTCTTCTTCCAAAGCCAATGCAGTTCCTTCATGTGGAACGCGTCACGTGAGCCACCCAACGAACGCCAACTGAGAGGGAGAGAAAGGAAATAAATTAGACAACGGTGGTGTTGGTACTTTAATAAGGACCCCCAATTTAACATGCATTAGGTCTACAGACCCTGTTAATGGCATGGCTATCTCTGAGACCCCAATTTATATAGTGAAATGTATGTTAATTTAACTCAGTGTGTAGAAACCCTTGATACATTGATCAGTTCCCCTCTTTTAATGCCTCACTAAATTTCCACACCAACACCAGGCCTACAATGTAACTTGTAATTTTCACATAATGTCCAACTATCATGACAGAGATTACAAGAGGGTTCAGGGATTTATGGTAAAATAAATGTGACGTGCTGTGAGCTTGTAGATTGGCTATTTCTGGATAACTGTGTAGTCACACCCTTACCTTGCAAAACGTGAGGTCCAAGAGGTTCTTGAATGTGGTCACTGCCCTCACCAGGTCAAACAGCACTGCGTCTGGAACATACAGACACAGGGAGAGTGTGTAAGTAATCGAACCGTTTTTGTTTTTTTAGTCAGGCTCTACTTTATACTGTTATGCTGTACATTACTTCTACGACTCATGTTAAACCTACCATGGTTTTATAAGCTTGGTCATCACAGATGCTCCTCGATCTCTTCATCCCCACTGCTGTGACGCAGGAAATGACAAGCAGAAACATCTGAGAAAGAAAGAAAATGAAAAAGAAAAAGAGAAGGGTTAGACACAATCAAAGCCGTATCATGCTCCATCGCACAACTGCTTGTAGATTGGTACAAAACAGATGGATTAGACTAGTTAATACCTGGTAGAGAGAATTTGGACACACAAAGTGTTCTCAGGGAGGGTTGGACAGTTACAATTATAAGCACAGCATTAACCCAGAACGCCACCTGAGAGAGAGAAGGGAGATAAATTAGACAGCCAATAAAAGTAATATTCTAAGCATGACTCTGATGTTGTCATTTTAATGTCAGACACCCAGTTATACATTTAGGTCCTCATTTAGTGACAATTGAGATCTATCTGAGATGTTTTGCATCGAGTTGCATCGAGTCTGTGTGTCATGCAGATACAGTAAGGCCCAGTTTTAGCATTACTGTAGCTATAGAAATGTGTTGACGATCCAAGCGCCATTGTCCCATGGTGAATTTATTTTCTTTGTTAGGGGGAAAACTAGTCAGGAAAAAACTACAAACAGTAACATACTAATATCAATGCAGGGTCTTAACATGTTCTGGGGCCTGCATTTAGCTGCTAACCAGTGTTTAATAAAGTCATGTTTGTTGTTTTATTTTATGTAAAGGCTTAGCAACATCAGAACTCCACGGTGAAAATATATAATCGTTGCCTTGTGCCTTCATACCTGAGGACAACTCCTCTTGTCCAAAATGGTACAGCTGGGTTCCATGATGCTAACCTGGAGGTTATGCTGTATAGAGACAAAGAAAAGAAAAGGAAAAAAATACATTTAAGATTTCGGCTGTGGCATAAGATTGTAGATTGGCTATTTTCAGCAGCCAGTTCATTTAATGTAAAGCAAAATAATTAAGAAAACGAGCAGCCTTTCGTGTGTGTGTGTGTAAGATTTTAGCTTAATTCTGCCTTATTCTAGCCTTCAGCTAACATGAGCTTGGCGATCTATATAAATAAAATAAGTACAAGTATCCATAACACAGATATGCCTACCTAATCCATCGATCAACAGTTAGTATCATAACTCTGTGACGTGATTAAAAGTAATGTGGGTAGCAACCAAGAAAAGTCTAATCGGTTAGCTACAGTAGGCTAGCCAGCTAGCACGCTAACATGTAAACAATGAAACAGTCAAACATTTCTAAAACGAGATATTTAGACAACACACAGCAGGCATACATCCACACAGATACAAACAAGAAAGAATGACATAGATTTCATGATGGACGGCGCAGCCCCCCTCCCCCCCCCCCCCCCCCCCCCAAAAAAAAAGAAAAAAAAGGAGGTCCGTGTTCCCACCCCCCCCTTAGGGGTCCCTGGAGACCCTTGGGGGTCCCTGGGGGTGACCTACAGACACGGCGAACGAAAACTGTAAAGCCACAGCCACGCATGCAAGATGTTGCACATGAACTCTGCAGCCGCACTGAGCAGAGATGCTCATAGGCCTGCGTCCTGCGTCGCTGACGCACAATATTGTGAAAGGACGCATTCATGACACTGGCGTCCATGAGACGCACTAGAGTTGTCACCAACTACAGAGAAAAATATAAAAATAATTTGCGATAAAATTATTAGTGCACGATAAGTATCGGCCCGATAATTATCGGTTCGATATCAGGAATTATGACGTCATTCCGATAAAACCGATAACATTAATAATAGCTCCGATAATATATAATTTTTGTCAACTGTGATCTGCATGGACTCTCGGTTAGACACCGTTGTACTGGAGAAGTATAATTCTCGGTTAGACACCGTTGTACTGGAGAAGTATAACTCTCGGTTAGACACCGTTGTACTGGAGAAGTATAACTCTCGGTTAGACACCGTTGTAGTGTTGTGCTAGTGTTGTGCTAGTTACTGAAAACCAGTGCATTACTAGTTACTTCATTTAAAAGTAACGCAGTTACTTTACTAGTTACTTACACCAAAAAGTAGCCTTATAGCCTTCATTTCAGTACTGTTATTGCATTGGAGAATAATACGATCTGTTGATCAACTTGACATGCATTTGCATCACTGAACTCTACTAAGCAATGTGGTCTATACCAGGGGTTGCGATATAGGATTGTAACCTGCTGGTCCCAATGTCCGGAATTAATCAAATTTATCAAACATCTGATAAAAAATACCGGTCATAATTATGTTTAAGCATTAATTACAATTAAGCAGGTGCGTAAATACAGCCTGACACTTAGGCCTACAGCATTATATTTTGGATTGAGCTATTTGAACATGAACCATGATGAACGAGTAATATACACATTTTATTTACAGTAGCAGGGTCATCTTGCACAAATACATTAATTACCTACACTACCATTTGTGCCTGGGAATCTCTGCTTCTCACCCATAGACGCCTTAACAGACGACGTCACACTGATACGAAACAGTATGCGCACGCAGGTCGGCACCAAAAGAACCCCACCGCTCATAAGATGCAATGTAAAAGTGGTCACAGTCTCACGTGTAAAAATGCATCCCATCACACTTTCAGATGCTGTTTTTCTCCCAGTGTGGAGGAAGAATGCTTAGGATTTTTACTGTGATCTCTCACTCTTGAATATATAATCCTTGGTTTCTGTTGTGTGTAAACAATAATAACAATTCAAAGCAGTTGTCCTCAAAACTCCACCTCCAGTGGCTGTCATAGGAACGGAGGGAGCGCTCTATGATCATGGCATCAGAACCTGCTTGGCTCGCGCAGCTGCAGCCCGTCAAGACTAATTTATGCTCCGTCCCGCGAAGGTGTCGCGCGCAGAGAACGGCCGAGAATAGCAGATCTCCAAGCTCACAGCGGTCGCATCCGTGACGCGGTTGTGAGCTTGTATGTCAGCTGTTCTCGGTGCGCTATACCGTTGCGCGATGAAGTATATATATGTGTCGCCAAGGCGCACCCCACTAGCCTACACACAGAGGAGGTTGAATGAACTGAAACAAGCTCACCCCAAAACAGCAGGTTTGGGGATCTGTTGGGAATTGATTACATGAAGCAGTCACCTGTGCGTCCAGTCTCAATGTTTGTAAACAAATAATTGGTCTATAGACTTGCATGTTAAATGATGGCGTTTCCCCTTAAAAATAATCGATCATTTCAGGAGCAAGAGCTTAAAAATCTCTTCTAAATCTAGTCAACAAGGCCTGCAGTAGGCTATGCACTGGGTCATCTTGACCCAGTGCATCTCTCTTCTAAACCCAGTGCATTCTAGACCCAGTGCATTCTAAACCCTCTAAACCCTGGGTCTTCTAAACCCAGTGCATTCTAGACCCAGTGTACCCTAGAATGCAACCCAGTGCATTCTAGACCTTCTAAACCCAGTGCATTCTAGACCCAGTGCATCTCTCTTCTAAATCTAGTCAACAAGGCCTGCAGTAGGCTATGCACAGGGTCATCTTGCACAAATACATTAATTACCTACACTACCATTTGTGCCTGGCAATCTCTGCTTCTCACCCATTGACTCGCATGTTAAATGATGGCGTTTCCCCTTAAAAATAATCGATCATTTCAGGAGCAAGAGCTTAAAAATCTCTTCTAAATCTAGTCAACAAGGCCTGCAGTAGGCTATGCACTGGACAAATATGCATGACATTATTTCAATACACTAAAATAAAAACATGGGAAATGTTAGAGGGAGTAGGCTAATAGCCATGGATACACGACGGTCGACTGTCACGACCGTCATGGATGAACTTCAACCTAGTGTTTGCACTTTCTCCATTTATGGCCCGTACATCTACAGAAACGTTCATATTTCAAAGATAAAGTGCTTATCCCATGGCGACGGAGGTTACATGTATATACGGGCTCTCGAAAGTACCTGTATCATCCAAGCATTTTAATCTGATCGGTGGCCATTTTCTTCACGTGCTTTTAACTGAGTGACCCTATCGGTTGGTAGGTGTATTGCACTCCAATACATTATGAAAAAATGGCCACTAATCGGATTAAAATGCTTTTCATTGAACAATACAGAATATACGGGTACTTTTGAGAGTCCCGTGCATAATTGTAACATCCGTGGCCATGGGGTAAGCACTTTATAGTTGAAATCTGAACGTTTATAGAGATGTACGGACCGTGAATGGAGAAAGTGCAAACACCAGGTTGAAGGTGATACTTGACTGTAACAGGAGTTTTCATGTACAGCAGGGACTGCAGTAGCAGACGCAGTTAATAAATAGACAAACAAATGAATTAATACACTTTAACGTGCGGAATCCGAAACAGGCAGCGCTGTGATTCTGAATTTTGTTAAGATTACGGTGATTAGTAGTCTATTATTGACACCACCTGGGCGAGTGAGTCATGTAACTTTCCTGACGTTGCAGCCTTCCAGTTTAAATTCAGCTTGGGAAAAGCAGCCTTTAACGGGTTTGGGTACGTGGTTCATAATCACCATTGCGTTATCGTGGTATTCCTACTACTAACTAGTCCCAGAAACACACACACACGCTGTTAAGAGAGAGAAAGAAAGAGCGAGCGAGCGAGCGAGAGCGGTAACCGCCTTCCATTCCGACATCCCTCACAGCGCGTCTCCGCAGCACAGACTGCTGTAAAGTAAATAAGTACATTTACTCAAGTACTGTACTTAAGTACAATTCTCATTCACTGTTTGCCTCGCTGTATATATAAATACTATATAAAAAATAACGGAGTAACGCACCATGTAGTAACGGTAATTGAGTTACTGAATTAAAAAAATAATGCGTTAGAGTCCTAGTTACTGAAAAACAATAACGGCGTTACAGTAACGCGTTACTACGTGCCAACACTGCAGAGAGACAGAGAGAGAGAGAGAGAGAGAGAGAGAGAGAGAGAGAGAGAGAGAGAGAGAGATGGCATGTGTAGCTTTACTGGACATTTAGACTGAATGTTTCATGTCCTCATCTTGCTTTAATACACGCAACTGTTTTAACAGGTTTTATTTTTGTTGTTTCTCATAAGCGTGCATCCGTTGTCTGTCAACAACACAGTAGTCTGTGCCTTGACTTCAGTGTGCTGACTCTCTCCCCACCCGCCCCCCCCCCCCTTGCGCTTCAGGATCACAGAAAATCACCTGAAACTATGCTAAATATGTCCAAAACATATCAAAAATAAAATCGGGGCTTTATTGTGGCTTAAATAGATTCAAGTCGACACTTATTAATGTTTTGGTGCATTCTATAATTTAATGAACATTTCTGATGCCTCCATAGTCTGTCTACCTCTCTGCAGTGCCCATAGGCAACAATGGTGGCTGTTCAACATTTTCCGTAGCAAAGAGGGGACGTCTCCCTGCATCTCCAAGTTGGGGGCGTCTCCAAGTTGCAGCAACCAATCGGTGTTTGGAGCAAAGAGGGGGCGTCTCCCTGCATGAATCCAAGTTGCAGCAACCAATCGGTGGCAACCAGACCCTTTTTTAGCAAGCCGGCCCCCTTTTTCCCACAAACAGAGAGTTGCTTACCAAACCCCGCCCCTTTTTCACCAAGCCACCTCCCCTCTTTATAAGGCTTCCTCCTCCCCGAATTCCTCAAATGCCTCAAAAGTGATTATAGAGGACGGCTCGTTTGCGCTCTGCCGTCCTAAAAAATAGTAGGCTAATACACTAACGTTTAAATTACATTTCCCCGGAGGAAAAGGATCGATATATCAGCGGTATTTTTCCCCTCCGTCGAGAAGCATAGAGGTATAGTCGAGAAGGGACGACGCAGTAGCAACCGGATGCCCTACCGTTGCTCAAGGAATGGAGCTGTAGTCAGTGTTGCCATGTCTGCTTATTATAAGCGACTTTGGGTTTGTTTGAAGACGCGTTGTGAGCTTGTACATCGGCTATTTTCAATATATATATATATATATATATATATATATATATATATACATGTCTAGGCCATGTGGCCTATAGTCACCACATGACTAATAGCCAGCAATACACAGTTTTGGGCTTGTTTTCATAGACCTGGCTGCTTATTTCTCTCGCAAAATATGGCAACACTGGTCAGTGATTTGATGTAAACATCCGTTGCGTATATCCGGTGTATATCGCCACCTACTGAACTGGAGTATATTGACTTCCTGCTGTAAGGCCTAAATAAAGTATGTTTAGTGCTAATAATGAATTATACAACTTGATAATAATAATAATAATAATGATATTGATAATAATAATAAGACACTTCATTATATATATTTTGTTTTAAATAAGCAAATACATCAACTCTAAATTAGAATTAACAATGCAAGGAATAAATATAATAGCAACAGAATAAGAATAATAAAAACAACAAAGCTAAAAAAACAACAACAACTGAGGAGCAATTAATCCTTGGAATTATTCAGTAGTACTATTGTCAGTATTATTACTGAGGTCACCTTATTTTGTTTTGTTTCTGTCATACGACTGTAGCAAAAATATAGCTTTACAGACCCATACAGACAGACAGGCAGACAGCCAGACAGAGTTTATATAAATAGTTTTACATTTCACTTTTTTAATGGTGTTGAATTTGTATATTTGGATTATTTCTGTGCTGTGATAGCAGGGAAAATGAAGTGATAGCAGTGATGATAGCAGTGATGTTCACCCAGTTTAATTTCAGGGACCCCAGTCCAATGGCATTTCTATCTTTGGGACCCAAATTAATCTTTATCTTTAATTAAAATCATTGTTAATTTAACTCTGAAACACGTATAACGTACACGTTTCACGGGTCCATTTGGTTCCATATATACACTTTTACTTACAGACCCATAAGGGTCCATTTGGTTCCTTCCTATCATTTAGCTGGGGACCCCCTGGAACTCCCTCAAGACCCATAGTGGTCCCTGGACCCCACTTTGTATAGGGAAAATTCAAAGCGTGGCATTAACAGTGTCAGGACGTCGTGGCGCTGGCTGCAGACCGCCGCAGACTCTTCTAAAATGCTACTCCGCCGGACATTTCGGTGAGCGAGACATCTCCGGCGTGAGGAGGGCGTGAGGAGGGTGAGCCTCCGCTCGGCGGGGCCCGCTCTGTCCAGGCCGGCCTGACGTCGGTTGCAACGCCGATCTGCTAGCTGGGTAAACGAGTTTAACGAGTTATAGGGGAAACAAGAGTTCGTCATAGTGTCAACATTATATTAAGCAAAATATAATGTAGGCTACCTATAGAGTCACTTAGACAGGCAACAGACGTTAACAAAATAAATTGCCGTCTGCATGATGTAAAAACGGGGGTCCGCAGCATCCCTATTTTTTTTTGGGGGGGGGTAGCCTACATTCACCGAAAATAGCAGATCTAAGCTGACAATGCGTCATGCTGCAACAGCTTGTAGATCTGCTATTTTTGGTTAAGAAGTTTGGTGGTGTAAAAAAACAAGTAGGCTACAGAGCCAAATGTCTATAATGATAATGCTTTAATCTCAACGTCAATTTTAATGTTTTCCAAGTGAGAAATACAAATAGCTACTATAAGCACATCATGCTGCTATACCCCTGGCTGTAAGCATGAATATTATTTTATTGCTCAATGATGAGTTTGCCTATTTGTTACATAACTAACAGAGTTTGGGTAGAGTTAGGGAAAGCGTTCACAATCACACTCTACAATTTTATTACACTTCTTCTTCTTATCACATATAGCCAAAATAATGTAGGCTATACACTTAATAGAAAATTGGACAATGTTTAGCTGTTTGTCGGAAAGAAACCATGCAGGACCATTAAGTCAGCCAGTAAAAGCTCTCGTTCTGGTTTGATCAGGTTAATGTTAATGTTACATTATCGGCTGCCTCAAGCATCGTTTAACTCGTGGCTCTATGTGCCCTCGGTGGCTCGCGGTAATTATTAATGCTTTGATCATCTCATCAATTGTAAGTCTAGAATGACAGATGCAATGAATACAAGAGTATGTTACGTTATAAGTACAGTATATATGCTACAAGCAAGCAGAGCCACAGTTGAACAAAGTTGGCTCGGGCAGGAGTCGATCCCGTCCTCCCGGTGCGTGTGCTTTTCTGTGATTGGCCGAACGTTCATATTCTAGCGCTCCGACCTCGACAATCAGGCGATATCTTTGGCGCAGTTGGTAGCGCTGTCGCCTCACAGCTAGAAGGTCCTGGGTTCGATTCCCGCCGGGGACGCTGTGGGCGCTGGGGGCGTATCTTCTTCTCCGCGTCATCGGCGCCCATACCATAGGTGGGGTTGGCGAAAGGGCCTACTCTGTGTGGAGTTTGCATGTTCTCCCTGTGTCTCCTAGGGTAGTTAATACCCTCACAAAAACATGTAGTAATCCTGGTCACTATACTGCCTCCCCCTGGTCAGCCGGGGCGCCTGATGGAGGGGAAAGGAACTGGTTGGAATAACGTGTTCCTTCCACGTGCTACGTCCAACCAGGGAAACTCCCCCCTGTCAGGTGACAAGAAGGTCAGTTGGCTCTCATGCATTGAAGGAGGCATGAGCTCGGCCCTGGCCTCCCTAGGCTGGTGGGGGGAGTGTAGTGCCCAGGATCACTTAGCAAATTGGCACCAGGTGAAAAAGAAAAGGGTTACAAAATCGAGGGAAAAACAAAAAAAAAAGAATGTGGCCTCTTTTGACATAATGAAAATGCAGACTTATTTGTTTTGTTTGGTTAACAATGTGTTTACCTGTTCCCTCTCGGAAATCTCGAAGAGACGCGCTTCGAAAGAAGCGTGTGCCTGGACAAACTGAACCTCCATGTCCTCTTCATTGGTTGCTACCAAAGCTTCATTTGAAGGCAATTCAGCATGGGTCTCGACCCCATCATCCATATCTTTGTTGACTGATGGAATGAAACAAAAAAGCAACGACAAAACAAACATAACATTAAATTCCAATAAATTAATTAAGACTATAGTTATTACAGTAACCCTGAAAACATTCGAAACCTATAGGCCTAGCACTATTTGAATATGCCAAGTATTAATAATGTTCGCCTAAATACTGTGTTCTTATATGTTTTGTGATTATTAACCCTTAGACGTTTCAATTATTTTTCAAAATCTTTAAAATTAAAAGTTAATATTGTCATATTACAGGTATTCCAAAACATGTTTGTAATATCAGTCCATTTTTGTATTTTTTTCATAAATTTTAAGAAATTGCAGTTTTTATATCACTTCCCCACTCTTCCCTAGCATTTTCTATGGAATCTTCTATGAAACTTTGATTCTTATCAACTCTGACTGTCAACAAGTGGAGGTGGAGGTAGTGGGCATGGGTTGAGGTACAGAAACTAGGGGGAGGTGGTTGGATGGGTGGCTAGAGGTGGAAAGTGGGTGGTGAAAGTGGGTGGACATGGGTGGGATGGGTGGAGTTGGGTTAAATTGGGTGGATCTGACCACTATTAGACGTATTGCTTATTACACCTAGTACACTATTAGACTTATTACATCAATTACAGCATAAATAGTAGGCACACCAACCATTTTCGATCGGCATTAAGGTTCCAATGGGTCCAATTGTTAGCCGACAGCCACACTCTTTCTCCATGCGTTTTTTGTGCGTCTCATTGCGCTTGAGGTTGGACATCTCCAGTTGCACTCGCAGCATGAACTTGTGCTCGATCATCTCGCAGTACGAGTACAACAGGGATTTGAGCTGTGCATTGACCGGTTCCGCAGCGGAAGAGTTAACTTCTGTGCGTAAAGCCTTGGACAAATTCAAGCTTCTGAGAACCTCCTCCTTCCGTTTCTGGTTTCGCTGATGGAACCGGTCATAGTTCAAGTTCAAGTTCAAGTATTTATTTGCCATTTCAAAACAAGTTTGATACACTGTTGTAAATAAATCAGTGGCCATGTACACTACAAACACAAACTAGACGGTATGCACTTTAATTATGCACTTTAAAAAATTGCTACATAATTGCACTAAGCAGTTTCTTTTACTGTCTGTACTGTATACATGTGCCAAAGCTGCAGCTTGGTCCTGGTTTGGTTCTGTTTCTTGTGTCTCTTTTTGTTCTTGTCTTTGTGCTGTTGTTTATTGTGTTGTCTTGTATGTGAGAGGAAGCACCAAGACAATTTCCTATAGTGTCGTTAAGGTGCCTGACTGCTTGGAGGTATGTGCTGTCTCTAAAACGGGAGGTTCTACTCCCAATGCTGCCATATCTCCTACCTGATGGGAGGAGATTGATAAGGTAATGGGCTGGATGGGAATGGTCGGCTATGATTTTTTTAGCCCTCTTCACCAATCTAGTGGGATAGAGTGATGACAGCGATGGAAGGCTCGAACCAATTATCCTAGCTGCCTGACGTGTAACCCTCTCCAACCGTGTCCTGTCCTGTGCGGTTGTATTGCCGTACCAGACAAGCATGGAAAAGGTGAGCACGCTCTCAATGACTGACCTATAGAAATGTATCATAGCTGTTTTACTGACCTTGAACTTTCTAAGCTGCCGCAAGAAGTAGAGACGCTGGTGGGATTTACTGACCTTAAGGCTGGTGTTGAGTTCCCATGATAGGGATTCGTGGATGGTGGTTCCGAGGAACCGGAACGAGGAGACCCTCTCAACCTCTACTCCATTTATGGAGAGGAGGAAGGAAGGTTTTATTCTTCCTCCTATAGTCAACAACCAACTCTTTGGTTTTTGAGATGTTAAGTATGAGATTATGGTTCTCACACCACCTCACCAGGTCATCTATCTCATTGCGATAGCCGGATTCATCACTGTTTGTGATTAGGCCTACCACAGAGGTGTCATCTGCAAATTTAAACAACAGGACAGAATTAGTGTGTGATTTACAAAAATATGTGTAGACAGAATATAGAAAAGGAGAAAGAACACAGCCCTGGGGGGCACCTGTGTTCAAAACCTTGGATTTTGAGATTAATTTGCCGACTTTGACAGCTTGTTTTCTGTCACTTAAAAAGTCATAAATCCATTTGCAAATGGATTGTTTAACACCCAGTTCCTGTAGGGTTTGGATCAACTTAACAGGAACGATGGTATACACCCTGATCAAAATGGGTTTATGTCTGGCAGATTCTCCTTTTTTTAATACTCGTAGATTATTTAATATAATGTACGCTAAATATGAACCAAATGACAAACCCGTAGTTATATCTCTTGACGCGGAGCGTGCCTTTGATCAGATCGATTGGAGATATATGCATGCCACATTAAGGCACTATGGTTTTGGTGTTTCATCTTTGAAATTGGTCAAGATGCTTTATGCCTCCCCTACCTCCTCCGTTCTGACTAACGGCAATAAATCAACATCTTTCAAGCTCCAACGCGGTACGAGGCAGGGCTGTTGCACGAGCTCGTTATTGTTTAATTTAATGCTTGAACCGCTCGCTATAAGTATTAGAAAGCAGCTTGACATCAAAGGAATCAAGGTAGGCAACGTGGAATGTAAATTGTCGCTTTACGCCGATGATTTATTAATCTTTATGATGGATCCATCCTCATCCCTCCCTCCGCTTCTTTCATTAATTAAATGTTTTGGTAAGCTGTCTGGATATTCTATTAACTGGCAAAAGAGCGCATTTATCCCTCTTACAGACAATCTGGATCGGACTTATCTTGATGCTCTACCTTTTAAAATTGCAACAGAACAGTTTACATACCTGGGCTTATCTATTCCTTTGAATCCAAAGTCCCTGTTTAAATATAATTTCTCCCCTCAATTGGATAAACTCAAGTCAGACATCGAGTATTGGAAATCGCTGCCGCTATCTATGATAGGGCGTGTGAACGCAATTAAGATGGTTTCCCTTCCCAGATTTATGTATTTATTTCAGAACATTCCAATCAAGCTCTCATTGTCATTCTTTAAAAAGATTGATTCTATAATAATGTCTTTTATTTGGGGGTACAAAACCAACCGTATCTCAAAGAGTCATTTACAAAAATCTAAGTTACTGGGGGGTTTCTCCCTCCCTGTATTCCAACATTATTATTGGGCAACCAATCTCAGGGTTTTAATTTACTGGCAAGATCAGCTTCCCCAAACTCCCTCTGATGCTCCCAAATGGCTCCAGTTCGAATCTCACGCAGTGAAGAATAGCTCACTTTCAGCTCTCTTGTTCTCCTCTAAGGAGTATCCCGCACACCTAGTTGGAGACAATTTTGTTCTGACAAATTCACTCAAAATTCTGAAGCAGGTAAAACGAGTGCTCTCAGTTCCCGATCTGTCAGTACACTCTCCCATTTGTTCTAATCATAATTTTATTCCATCTCAGTCAGATACAGCTTTTTCATGTTGGAAGGAAAAGGGCCTGATATATTTTTCTGACCTATATATTAATAACCATTTTGCATCATTTACAGAGCTGAAAGAAGCATTTTCTCTTCCACATGCCCATTTTTTTCGTTATTTACAAGTTAGACATTTTGTTCAAAATCATTTCAATAATTTTGAAAATATACCTCAGGAACACTGTTTTTATGCTTTAATGAAACACCATCCAAACTCTAAACACTTAATATCCAAATTTGTCTCACTGTTCTCCAAGTTAGCTATTCCATCAACAACTCATATCAAGACCTCATGGGAGGCTGATATTGGTGTTGAACTGACTGATGAGATCTGGAGCGAGGGGTTAAAAAGGATTCATTTGAGCACAGTCAATGCCAGGTTGCAGCTTGTCCAGTTCAAGGTCATGCACAGATTACATTACTCTAAGGTCAAGATGAATAAAATGTATCCAACTGTTTCCGATACTTGTGATAGATGCAACATCTCCAAGGGCACGTTGGGTCACACTTTTTGGTCTTGCCCAAGGATTGTTTTATTTTGGCAAAACATTTTTTCATGGTACAGTAGAGTATATGGTTTTTACATCGCACCTGACGCACTAACTGCCCTGTTCGGTTGCTCTGAAGTCTCTCTTGACCTGCCGTACTCTGTCCAGCAGACTCTTATGCTGGGCACACTGGTTGCAAAAAGAATTATCCTGACAGAGTGGAAAATCGCCACCGCTCCTTGCTTCACCAGATGGCTTAATGAATTCATATCGTTGATACACCTGGAGAGGCTTCGTTGCAACAAACAGGACAGTCTGGCAACATTCGAATATATATGGGGTCCTGTCGTGTCCCACCTCGACTCAGTGTGATTGCTCTGTTTTTGTTTTTTTTCTAAGCTCGAGTGTTGATGTGTCCAACTGCATACTGTGGTCTGTTGTACTCTGCCTATATATATTACCTCATTAAGATTAAGGTTAATTACTCATGCTTACACATTATAGTCTGGTGTTTGTTTGTCTTATAAAAAACCCAATAAAAATTAATATACAAAAGAAAACAGGAACGATGGTGTTAAACGCAGAACTGTAGTCGACAAATAAGATACGTGCATATACAGGCACAACCCTGGTTTCCAGATGTTGAAGGATAGAGTGCAAACACAGGGACACTGCATCGTCAACACTTCTATTTGCCCTATAGGCAAACTGATGGGAATCAAGTGAGATGCTGGACATTAATCTACACACCAGCCGCTCAAAAACCTTCATAATGACCGATGTTAAGGCAACAGGCCTATAATCATTAAGACAGGTGATGTTGTTATTCTTCTTTGGGACTGGGATGATCACTGCTGACTTAAAACAAGCAGGCACGATAGAGTGTAGCAAGGACTGGTTAAAGATGCAAGTGAGGACTGGTGCCAGCTGGTCGGCACAGTGTTTAAGCTGGCAGGCGACACGCCGTCAGGCCCTGCTGCCTTTCTGGTGTTTTGGTGGCGGAGCAGAACTCTGACGTCATGTTCTGATACAGTGGGAGGTGTGTCCCCCTGCTCTTCCAAAAAGGAGGGGGGCTGATGAACTCCACCATCGAAACGACAGTAGAACTCATTGAGCCTCCCAGGGAGAGAGGGGTCACTGTCTAGAACATGGTGCTTGGTTTTATAATCAGTGATCGCCTGCAGCCCTTGCCAAACACCTCTGATGTCATTAGCTTGAAGTTTGTTTTCAAGTTTAGCTTTGTAGGAAGCTTTAGCCTCAAGCACGGCACGTTGGAATTCATATTTTAATGCTTTATATTGCACTAAATCCCCCTGCTTAAAAGCGACATGTTTCCTCCTACAAAGCACCCTCACTTCATTATTGAACCAGGGCTTGTCGTTGCCGTAAACAGTGACAAATTTAGTTGTAATACAGACATTCTCACAGAATTGAATATAGGAGGTAACAGTGTCAGTGTAGGTGTTAATATCATCCTGGTCAGACCAGAAGTCACTCCATACTGTGGAATCAAAGCAGTCCTGTAACATGTCTATTGTTTGAGGAGACCATTTCCTGATGTGTTTTATGGTTGGTTTTTCCACCCTCAGTTTCTGACGATACTTTGGGATCAGCAGGATTGTGATGTGGTCCGACTTACCCAGAGGGGCCCGCGCCACAGCATGATACGCCTCTCGAATGACAGAGTAACATTGGTCCAAAGTCTTATCCTCCCTCGTGGGAATGTGGATCTGAGGCTTGTATCTCGGTAGAGCCTTCTTTAGGGAGACGTGATTAAAGTCACCCAGACAAAACACCTCTGCATCCGGGTTGGAATTCTCCACCTCCATGATGATATCATGCAGCTGTTGTGTCGCAGATGTAGCTGAGGCATCTGGTGGGATATAAACGACAGACAGGATGATAGAAGAGAACTCTCTCGGCCGATAGAAGGGCTTACACATGAGCATCAGACACTCCAACTCCGGTGTGCAGGTTCGTGACATTACTTTAACGTCAGTACACCATCTCGTGTTGATATAACAACAAACACCGCCCCCGCATTGTTTGCGCGAGTCTACTTTGGAGCAGTCGGCTCGGTGTAGCGTGAAGCCAGCCTGTTGCACCGAGGAATCCGGAATCTCCTCATCCAGCCATGTTTCTGTGAGGCATATAGCTGCGGCGTCCTTATAGTCCCTCTGAGTACGGATGAGCATAGCAAGTTCTTCTTTTTTCTTCACCCTGGCTGATTTGTCCGCCAGGGAACGGACATTAGCGAGAATCATGCTCGGAAGAGCAGAGCGGTGTATGCGCCGCCTGAGGCGGACGAGTGCCCCCCCTCTCTTGCCTCGCTTCCTCGGCTGCCAGCCTAGGTTTAGCCGCCCCTCATGTTGTTTAAAGTCCGGGGGGAGAATAGGCAGAGAACTGGGCATGATGTCGCGAATGTGCAGAAGCTCCTCTCTGCCATACTGTATCATGCCAGCGCTGGGTTCCAGAGACATACAGACTAACAAAAAACAACAAACAAACATGGAGAGGAGCACCGAGTCGCCATAGAGCGGCGCCATCTTGGAACAACAGGCTTTGAGAACACCTCTCCTCACCTTCAAACTCTGCTGGAAAACATAGGCAACAATCCTCTCTGACGTTCTGGTGATAGGGTGTGGTATGGTGAATTGATCATCGGTTTTGGAGGGCGCCTTTGATGGCAATTCGCTTCTCAAATTCTTTATCCAGGGAAGCTCTACATCAATTTGAGGATCAGCTGTTGCTCTCTCAATGTTTGCCTGGATATTGTGCAGAAATCGACCCTTGTTTGGCTTGGGAAATAATTTTTCTTCTGTTCGATTATTCCCGTGTCTTGCCACCTGGCCAGCAATGTCGCAAATGAAGACTGTGGGAAATCTTAGAAAAGAAAGGAGTGCGTCTACATGATCCCTTGCACTCTCTTGCCAAAGGAGAGGGCAAAAATAATACACAACGCCGTGTATACATGATAAATGTAGAATTCCTCCTGCGGATGTAAAAAAAGGAAATGAGATTATATGTTACAGTACGTTTGGTGAATCAGTTTGTTTGAAGAAGATTAGAAGCACTCTTTTTCTACTTCACCACACCCCCGACTGCCCTACTATCATATTGTCAATGTGCGCTACTCAGACTGACACTTACAACAGCACGTGGCGTCACTTCCCTTCAATTCTAATTTTGTATTAACTATGCCTAAACTGAACTCAAACCCTAAACCTAAACTCAGTAATACAATACCTACTGTACACCTACCCCTAACCATAACCGCAAACAGTGCCTACATCACGTTGATAGTAAACTTATAAAGTGGGGTGAAAATAGCGCTGTGTTATTATCGGCCTGGTGTCAAGCGCTTTATATATATATATATATGGGGTGTAACGATACATTTAATGGCAATACGATGCGCATCGCGATACATGGTTGACGATACGATACATGGATCAAGATGAATACTCACCACCGGTGTCCTGCAACTTTAAGAACAATTTTGGGTAAATGTCCTTAAAATTACACAGTTCCTGCAGGCGAATGATCAGGTCCTTTCGTGAGCCCTCAGCAGATACATTCAAGCTTAGGCAAGCATCCTTCGGTGCCTTGTTATCTGCCTTGATAAGGCGTAAAGTGAATTTAGTATAAAAGGTAAAGAATCCAAATATACTGTATATAGATCAAAGGCCATTTTCCAATTTGCGTCAGAGATCAATCAGTATGGCAGGTGTGTCAGAACAGATTGCACATGAAAATGCATATTTGAAGTCGACTAATGCCAGGAAGTGCCTGAAGGCCTGTCGAACTGTCGTTTGATGATACTGACATTCGTTAAGCCATGATAAGGCTTCCATACAGCGTCCTGGAGCGGTCTGATTCTGAATAACAGCAGAAAATAATAAAAGTGTTGCATGACAAAGAACAGTAGACAAGAATTTGCATGTGCCAATGTCAATGACGCACATGACGAATAACACAATCATAAGTCATAACAATATTTTTCAAATATTGTCCCCGCCAGGCCGAAAGGCATGGCAGAGACTATGCTTTGCCCCCTGTCCGTGCGTCCGTGTTTTAGTCCGTGTGTGTCCCCGTATGTCCGTCAGTGTGTTTGTCCGTCTGTTACCAGCGAATCTCTTGCACCGTTGGCCCAATCACAGCCAAACACAGACTCCCTGGATGTCAATTCAGATCCTCTGACCCACATTTTTCACATGGCCCTGTTGTAGCGCCACCATGCGGACAATTTTTTTCAAAATAAAAAGGGTTTTTGACACTAGTCGTACAGATTATGTCCAAACGTTATGCAAGATAGACTATCTCCTGTGTTGTACTGTAATGCTCAGGTCTAATATCTCTCGTTAATAAAACGAGAGATATTAGCCTGTGTCGGAGCATAATGTGTCGGATCTCATATTTTCAGTGCCAAAGACCCACACACAACCACACACACACACACACACACACACACACACACACACACGCACACACAAACACACACACCCCCCACCCCCCCGCACACACACACACACACACACACACACACAGTTAAAAAATAATTATATACATTTAAAAAAAAGTCTTACCACTTCCTTCATATTTGCGAACGTGGAAGGAGGCGCGCCTCCGCCCTAGTGGAGCTTACTATGAAAGTCTGCTCGGCTTGTGTGTGTGTGTGTGTCTGTGTGCAGTGCACTGCCTGGGTGCGGCCGACAGAGGGCGCCAGAGTGCAGCTACAGTCAAAACACAAACACACACACACAGAGTCCCTAAATACACAATATTTTCGAGCTGCGTTCGCTTCCAGCGTTCGCGCGTCTTACTTGTGATAAGATACAGCTTCCCGGAGGTGTGTCGCTATGTGCGTAGGATCTTCATTTTGTCTGACGTGAGTTTCTGTATCACAGCAGAATCTGCAGGGATTTCCCGTGTAGTATGCACGCAATGCCCCCAGGTTGTCAGTTCGGAAAACTTGGTGTGATTCCCCTTGAAAATCAAGAATTTAAACTATATTAACAATTCAAAAATAATAAATACATATAATAGCTAGTTTATATTTCAAAGTACACTTCCATAATGTCATACTTTTCGAATATTACATGGAACCACTCAAAATGTTTTTATAATACAGAAAAATCAAACTTCTGAAAGGTTTTGTTAATGAATGCACTTGGTCTGGAATACTTTTGAACACATATCTTCATCAATGGGGTGTGGCATGAAGGTGATCAGTCTGTGATACTGCTGAGGTGTTCTGGAAGCCCATGTTTGCTTTGATATAGGCCTTAAGCTCATCTGTGTGATTGGGTCTGGTGTCTCTCATCTTCCTCTTGACACTACAACACATATTTTCTGTGGGGCCAATTTGTCTGGCCAGTTATGCCCAGTAATACCATGGTCAGTACACCAGTTACTAGTAGTTTTGGCTATGCGGGCAGGTGCCAAGTCCCTCTGAACACCATCTCCATAAAGCGTGTTAACACATTAAAGAAGCACAAACTTGACACTGAACTCTGATAAAACACAGCGGAGCAATATTAACATTGAAATGTATTGCTGATTTTGGTCCACTGTTTTTAAGGTCAGGGTCAACAACACAGCCACTAATCTGGAGATTATTTTATTGACGATGAAATTTGTTTAAAACCATTCAGATCAAGTACTGAGTGCATACATGAGATGCTCCGATCGATCGGTGGCCAATTTAAACCGGACAATTTATTCAATTAATGACGTGATCTGACAGAGACGTGCGTATGACCAGTGCGTATGACCAGGTGTGATGATTACTCTGGAAGGCTGCATCCAACAGCATCCAACTTCAACGTCACCGGGCTGAACCGTGCTAAACAGTGTTGCCATGTCCACTCATTATAAGCGAATTTGGGCTTATTTTTCTGTAAAGTTGCTTGTAAATATTGGTAGCTGTGGGATAACGTTTTTGGGGCTTGTTTCTAAAGTGTAGTTGGTTATTTGGGCTTGTTTCACAATTGTTTAATTGTTTTAACCGGTGGTTCTCAAATATTTTTATATTATATATATTTTTATATTATATACCCCAAGTTAATGCTAATATATCCCTATAAGCCCCATCTGAAAATGTTTTGTGCCAGCTGGAGGCAGATTTGTGTTGTTAGAATGATTAAAAAATCCTCCAGTTGCTTCTTTTGGGCTTGTTTTCCTAGACCTGGTTGCTTATTTCTCTCACAACATCTGGCAACGCTGATGCAAGTTTGAAGTTCAACTCCGCCTCGTCTAAAGATACCAGATGCGTTGTCGCATCGCCTTGACAACTGTTCTGTGTGGAAGCGGATCACGTAATAAATGCTCTCATGTGTAATGAGAATAAAGAAGTTTACAAGGTTTAACCCCATTACCAAATAAAAGGCTAATAAAACGTGGAAAGGATATTATAAGAGGCAAAAAGATTATGTTGAAAATAAATCCGCAGGGCATAGTGGAGCGCTTTTATCCGATAATGGACCAGAGCTTATTGATTAAATTAGTTAATTTGGGATATCACTGTCCGTCGGAATGGGGAATAGTTCTGGACACAGCTTTCATCCACTTCATTTTTCCTCATCAGATGGTAATATTTATTAGGCTGTTGTGTGTGGCGTTCATGTGATCAATATACAGTAGCCTGCAGTAGGCTTTACAAATTAATACCGCGCACGGACACTGATGCAAGTCAGTCCCTCCGCAGTTTCATTAAGGCATCATAGCCTATTTTCATTATTACGTGACACTTTGGCTGAGATGGCCCTCGAGGGAACTATAATAATTCAGCACTAAATGCGACTCATAGCCTAGAAAATAAATAAAAAGCGGTGGAATCTACATCATGTCTATATTATGCATAGGCTACACGCAATACATCGTTTGACATTTATTTTTAATTGTTTAGATATGTGTTGACAAATGTTGGGCACATATATATTTTATTTTAGGTTTGCCACTGTTGTAATTGATTTTGGCATAAAGAATAAAGCATTCTAAAGACATACGCACATTTCAGCCCTGGTACGCCAGCCTCGGGGCTGACCTGAGAACGTGCGCACCTGACGCACAAAACACAGACCAAAAAATCTTTATGCATCAGGTGGATATGTACGACTTGTCCTAAATGCCGGTACGTACAAAATATGGTCGCACATCACTTTATGAATCGGGGCCATTGGCCCCGATTCATAACGAGGGTCGTAAATATGGTGTAAATGAAGTTCGTAAAGGAGGTCGTATTTCTGGTACTCACTAACGGACGTGCGATTCAAAAGGGGTGTCGTATATGACAGAGACGTGCGTATGACCAGTGCGTATGACCAGGTGTGATGATTACTCTCTGGAAGGCTGCATCCAACAGCATCCAACTTCAACGTCACCGTGCTGAACCGTGCCAAACAGTGTTGCCATGTCCGCTTATTATAAGCGAATTTGGACTTATTTTTCTGTAAAGTTGCTTGTAAATATTGGGAGCTGTGGGATGCGTTTTTTTTGGCTTGTTTCTAAAGTGTAGTTAGTTATTTGGGCTTGCTTCACAATTGTTTAATTGTTTTAACCGGTGGTTCTCAAATATTTTCATGTCATGGACCCCCAAGTTAATATGTATGCTAATTTATCCCTATAAGCCCCATCTGAAAATGTTTTGTGCGAGCTGGAGGCAGATTTGTGTTGTTAGAATGTTTAAAAAATCTTCCAAATCTTCCAAATTTTATTACACGATTTTAAAAATAAATAGCAGATCTACAAGCTCACAACGGTTTAATTAAAGTGCTTATAATGGCCTAAGTGCCAGTTGCTTCTTTTGGGCTTGTTTTCCTAGACCTGGTTGCTTATTTCTCTCACAACATCTGGCAATGCTGAAGTTCAACTCTGCCGTCTGTCGTCTAAGATAACAGATGCGGTGTCGCATCGCCTTGACAACTTGCTGTTCTGTCTGGAAGCGGATCACGTAATAAATGCTCTCATGTGTAATGAGAATAAAGAAGTTTACAAGGTTTAACCCCATTACCAAATAAAAGGCTAATAAAACGTGGAAAGGATATTATAAGCATTTTCTAATGAACATTGCGCACCTTAAATATGATGTTGAAAATAAATCCAGGGCATACAAGTGGAACGCTTCTATCCGATTATGGACCAGAGCTTATTGATTAAATTAGTTCATTTTGGATATCACTGTCCTACGTCGGAATGGGGAATGGTTCTGGACACAGCTTTCATCCACTTTATTTTTCCTCATCAGGTGGTAATATTTATTAGGCTGTTGTGTGTGGCGTTCATGTGATCAATATACAGTAGCCTACAGTAGGCTTTACAAATTAATACCGCGACACGGACACTGATGCAGTCAGTCCCTCCGCAGTTTCATTAAGGCATCATAGCCTATTTTCATTATTGCGTGACACTGAGGGACCTTTTCAGCTCTAAATGCGACTCATAGCCTAGAAAATAAATAAAAAGCGGTGGAATCTACATCATGTCTAAGCAATACATCGTTTGACATTTATTTTTTATTTTTTTATATATATGTGTTGACAAATGTTGGGCACATACATATTTTATTTGAGGTTTGCCACTGTTGTAATTGATTTTGACATGAAGAATAAAGCATTCTAAAGACATACGCACATTTCAGCCCTGGTACGCCAGTCTCGGGGCTGACCTGAGAACGTGCGCACCTGACGCACAAAACACAGACCAAAACATCTTTATGCATCAGGTGGATATGTACGACTTGTCCTAAATGCCGGTACGTACAAAATATGGTCGCAAATCCCTTTATGAATCAGGGCCATTGTTTTTACCACTACACCACTACGTTTAGTCAGGGGATATTAGTAGTACCAAAACCACTCCTTGGGCTAAAAACGGCCCAATCTCAATGGGCTTTTTACACAAAAAGTATACCTGGAAAAGGATGGTAATGGCCGTTTTTAGCCCAAGGAGTGGTTTTGGTGCAAAACAAATGCTTGTAATGGATTCAGAATCATAAAAACACCCTAGTTTGACCCCTCACATGCTACTTAAAACAGAATGAAATGTTGATTATTTTCCCAACATAAGGTTATGGATGGTACCCGAACTTTCAGGAGCTGTCAAAAATTCTCCTAGGGAAACTGCATTTCAGTCTTTGTGAGATGTGTTACTAGACACTTTTACAAACACATTGGTGAACATTTTTTTTGGTAAGGAATTTATTCCAAGATGTTTTTAATATTCCCTGACTAGTTGGAAGCACTTGTTGTATGCTTTTGATTTTTTGCCTTAAATGTTCAGTAAAGCCTCTAAAAACGGATACAAAGTGCGTCGTGCATCAGATTACTATGTGCTCACATTTTTTATGAAGATATACTTTTTAAATAACTATATGACTCTACAGAAAATATTAAAAACCTTATTTTACATAACTTAATTCCTTTCAAATAAATATGTCCTAATTTATAACGGACATTGGAGGTGCTTGTTGGCATACCGTATATTACCAAATAGTAGCCTGGGCGTTTAATACACAAAATCGGAGAAACTGCAAATAATAGATTTATTTATGTTTTTATATATTTTAGTATTTCAAATACACTAGGGTGACCAACAGCAAGACCTCAGAAAGGAGGACGCTCTTCACTCTCATTTTGGCTAACCAACATGGCCTTTGTAATGTGTTTCCACCCGTGGTATCAAACTTGATCATGTCAAGGACCCTCATATTGTTATTTATTTAGAAACCCACCCCTCTTATCAAAATATAGGACGTTACACCACACAAATTATACACAATTTATGTATAACCAAATAAACCCTTGGGGGGTCAATAATTGGTTCCATTAGTACACTATCTCTGTAAAGGGTACATTTTTTTCCCTTACTGTCATTTAGCTGTTGACCCACTGGGCCCTCAAGGGGTCTGGGCAGTGTTGGGAAAGTTCACTTTCTACATGAACTAGTTCAAAGTTCAGTTTGCACATTTTAAGAACAACTAGTTCAGTTCATCGTTCATCATTACCATAAAGACCATAAAGGCGGCGGAGGAAGGGCATGATGGCAGGGGAATTGGAACGGCCTTTGTTAATTATGTCAACAGTGGATTGGTTGTCCGAGTGAACCAGGATGCTCCTTCGGGACCATTCATGCCCCCAAAGAAGCGCGGCAGTGACCAGAGGGAAAAGCTTGTGGAGTGCGGAGGAGGGGTGAATGGAGGGGGGTGGGGTGAAGGCCAGGAATTCGGTTGACCATTCGGAGGCGAACCAGCGGCCCTGGTAGTAGCCCCCGTAGCCGATGGAGGGGGCTGCATTGGTATAAAGCTGTATATCGTCGGCGTTGGATATGAGTGTGTCGTAAAAGAAAGCGATTCCGTTCCAGTTAGATATAAGGTAGCCTCGATCTCCAGACTTTTATTGTTTAGTTTTGCTAAAAAAGAAAAGCCTGGACCAACCATAGCCTGTCCTGGGTATAAGGAAGTGGGATTTCCCCAACCAACCAGAGTGCAGTGGGCGTCGCTCGTATGTTTTGTTAACGGGGCGGAGGTTGACGGACAGATCGGTGAACCAATGGGATCAGGCGCAATCTCTCTGCGCCTCTATACACCCGCCCCTATATACACGAAATCAGGAGCGTTGGTGCAGCCTAGATAAAAGGTGGCACCAGAGGTGGAGGTCAGTGCGGCAGGAGGGGTGATGGTGACTTGGTCGTGCAGATTGGGAAGGGAGGAAGCTGTGGCGAGGAGGTGAGATATGAACGGGCGGCCTTGGGGAATTATACGGAGGGCAAAGTTGAGGTGACCGAGGAGTGCTAGTAGTTGATGTTTGGTGCAGTGAGGGGTGACGATGTAATTTTGGAGGAGAAGGGTGATGCGGTGGAGCTTCTCTAGGGGAAGGGAGGCCTTAAAAGCCACGGTGTCCAGGGTGATCCCTAGGAACTCCAGTGAGGTGGAGGGGCCGATAGTTTTGGCATCTCCGAGGTTCGTCGAAGGGCCCCATCATGAACCTCTCCTCGCCCTCCTTGGCCAGTAATGTGTCGACCGCTTGGGGGTCTTGGATGGCGGACTGGAGGTTGTGACAGGTGTGGGAGGTGGTGGGGGTGGCTACTAGTCCGGGGTGAAAACCATAGGTGAAGCCATTGATGATGAAGGTGACGAAGGGGTGGTTGCGGAGTGCGGTGGCAAGGGCTGGGATGTTGACGGGTGTGCTGAGGAAGTGGCCTAGTCATGAGGTAGGGTTGTGTGGTCCTGTGTTCCCCAGTAGGTGCACTGATTGAACTGCTGCAGGCGGGCTGCTGCTAACGTGGAAAACAGAATGTGATAGTTATAAAAACCTATACCGCCGAACCGAATGGCCAGCTCCAGTACCGTGGTAAGGTACTGGTCCATTTCGGTCCGGCGGTCAGGGTAGGCGGAGCACAATACGTCTCTGTATAGGGAGAAGGCGTATGCGAATTCAATGGGACTGAGGTCACGGGACCGGGTAGGGAGGGACTGGCGTAGCTGCGCCAAGAAGCCGAAGGGGGTGGTGAACTCTCTTCCGTAGCGGGTCGGTGATGGAGGGTTGGAGTAATTGAGCCAAATCTACGTACATACCGGAAATGATATGTTGGCGGAGGGCGGCGGGGACTAGAGAGGGCCGGTCTGCATCCTGTTGAGGAGCGGCGGCTGGAGTAGCAGTGGCGAGGGTGTATGACGGGGCTGGTGCCGGGAAAGGGTTGAATCCCGACCCAGCTGAGCTGGGTCGGGTAGTGGCGAGGCCTGAGTGGAAGGTGCCGGGGGGGGTTGGAGTTGGGCGGGGAGCACTGCTGCACTACCCGCCGGCGTGCTGGTGAGGGAGACGAGGGAGGAAGGTGAGGAGAAGGCGGAATGAGCCACGATGGCCGCCGTGCGGGGGAGCGGGAATGGGAGGAAGGGGGGGGGGGTTGGAGTTGGGCGGGGAGCGCTGCTGCACTACCCGTTGGCGTGTTGGTGAGGGAGAGGAGGGAGGAAGGTGAGGAGAAGGCGAAATGAGCCGCGATGGCCGTCGTGCGGAGGAAAGCGGGAATGAGAGGGAGGGGGGGGGGGGGGGGCGGGGTTGGAGTTGAGCGGGGAGCGCTGCTGCACTACCCGCCGGCGTGCTGGTGAGGGAGAGGAGGGAGGAAGGTGAGGAGAAGGCGAAATGAGTCACAATGGCCGCCGTACAGGGGAGCGGAATTAGTTACATTTTCGCCAGAAACAGACTGTATCAAATATAAGCGGAGGATGGCCGAGCGCTCACCTTACGTTGGGAGGGAGGGTGGGGAGCAGCGGGAGGCGTGGCTGAGGATGACGGGCCGGCAGCGGAGCTGGAGCGAGTGGCCCGAGTGGGCGGGGTCGATCCTGCTGCGGGGGAGTGGGGGACGGTGCGCTCCGTGCGGAGGTAGGCCAGGTAGGCCGCAAACAATTTGGTTTTGCGGTAGTTTTTTTGGAAAGGGACACCCCTCGCCGTGAGGACCCCCTGCAAACCGACTACCGTCCAATCTTGAATTGATTGCAGAGGCAGGGCTTGCCTCTGCGGACGGCCGCCGGTGTCTGGCTGGAATGAGGAGCGGGTCCGCTGTCCTGCTCTTCTCGGCACGGCTGCGCTGGGGGAAGCGAACGTTGGTTTCCCGTGCTGGTTTCCCTGTGGACGGAGCGGCTGGAGCGGCTGCTGTCGGAGACGGCGGATCTGGACGTGTGAGAATAATCGGAGAAGAGCTCCTCGTCCGAAGCATTAATCTGCAGCTCGTCCATGACGGACGGCGGCCCGAAACTAAACTAGACTATACTACCTGGCTTACCTGCTTACCTGCTGTGGAATGCTTGGATAAAGCTTGTTAAATTGCTGAATTGGCAAAGGCTAAATGGTTATTTTTTTTTTGAACGAGTGTATCTAAAGTTTTAGCTGTTTTAAATACAAATGACTCTCGGTGGAGACGCGCGGTTTGTTTGGATACTAGCGAAAAATTCAAAGGATTTGGATCAACTAGCAGTGGACACAAACAGGTAGGTGATACAGTTGCAGGTGTATTTATACTGTGGTGATTGCAGTGTGGATTGGCTGAGAGATAAGCAGCGCAGCTGAACTTGAACAAGTTGAGCGGAGGTTGAGCAGAGGGAGGTCTCCACTCCTGAACATGCGTTGAATACAACTACATTAAGAGAGGATACCACTCTGATTTTGTTCTTTTCTAGCTAATAGTCCTGCTGTGGTACATCCCAATCAGTAGATTCTCATGTTTCTGCTCACTGTTAACCCAAGCGCTTTCCCCAAGCCAAGCTTTAAGGTAGCCAAATACCTTTCTCCTTTAGTGTGCGGCAGTAAATGAGGACAGGAGACATTGATTGGCCTATCCAAAACCTCCTTCACCACCCAATGAAAGCATTTCAGGTTGCTTGCTGGAATTTGACTCAGTCCAAGCCTTATGTTGTGTCGACTGGGAGTGACAGTCACTTGAGTTGCTCTTAGTTAGGGAATTTTAGCAAGATGTTTGGACCATCTGTGAAAAAATGTACTACCAATAGCTTTCTTCACCAATGTGTTCTTATATGTGTCTAGAATCACCTCTCAATTAATGCAAACCCAAATCCTCGTGGTCTAAAAGTCTAAAATGAACTTGTGAGGTGTCTAACTAGGGGTTTTCAGGGGTGCTGAATCCATTCCAACCATTATTTTTGATGTCTCCCTGGCCATATAATATTGCTATATTGGTTGTTCTTATGCTGTAATGTACAGCACAGTGTATAATCAATGGTAGGGGATTGGGGTGTTGTTGAATTGATTCTATTCTGAAAAATAAAATAAGAAGATATTGCTAAACACTTGATAAGAGTGTACACCTACTGTGCACATGCTCAGTGGGATACACTGTCTGCATGACATACTTAAAGGACAACTTTAGTTTTTTACAACCAAGGTTTATATTTTAGCTTGTAATTAAAGTAAATAAAAGATGAGTGTTATTTTTTTTTCATTTACTGCTTTCTACAGTTTTGGCAATTTTTGCGATATTTTTTACAGTGGGCGGGGGCATTCTGTCCGGTGGCTAAATATGCCTTTTTTACACAATAAAAAAGGTCCTGTGGTCTTTGATGGCCAGATGTGAGTTATTGGGGGTTAGAAGAGCTACTGTACATAATAATAAAGAAAACACCGGGTTATTGTGTAAAAAAAGACATATTTAGCCACCGGACAGAATGCCCCCGTCCACTGTAAAAAAAGATCGCGAAAATTGCTAAAACTATAGAAAGCAGTACATTTAAAAATGTTAACACTCATATTTTATTTACTTTAATTACAATCTAAAAGATAAACCTTGGTTGTAAAAAACTAAAGTTGTCCTTTAAGGAGCCCCGAAGGTTTGGGTGAAAAAAATGAAAAAAATAAAAAGTCTAAAATTAACTTGTGAGGTGTCTAACTAGGGGTTTTCGGGGTGCTGAATCTATTCCAACCATTAGTTGGAATAGATAATCATTAGTAGTTGAGTAAAAAAACTACTAATTTTCCATAGGAATATATTTTATTACATATTGCAAGAAAAATGTAAAGTAAGAAATGTGCAGTATTGATGAAACCTGGTGTCAGTCTTACTCAGCCAACTCCTCATCTTCCTCACTCCTTTTCTCATCTGCCTGGTTGATGTTCTTGCATTCTCCATTGCACTTGCCACAAGCAGATATACACTTGACCCCCTGCTTTTTACAGCAGCACCAGCGTGTACTACAGTCTCCCTCACAGTTGCAGCTGATGAATTTCAGTAGATAGTCTGGGGCAATTGGGTGTGTGTGGTAGGGACTGGTGCATAGCCTTATCCCAGTTTCCACCCGTAGTTGATGGACAGTGATGGACAGTGATGGACTTTGTAGCAGTAGCCAGTCTCTGGTTTGGAGATATGCCCGGAGAATATTGTGCTGCAACTGTGGAATCGGGGGAAGTTTCTCTGGTCTGATATTCCCAGCAGCAGCATGCTTGCTGAACATCTCAAATCTCAAGTTCCCCAAGTCTTTTGGTGGTTTCCCGTGGTACAGTACATGAGTTTGAAGATTTCACAGCCGGCTGTGATGATGGCATCTTTCTGGGCTTGGATGTCAAGAAAAACGTCCATGGCTCTCTCGGCTTGGTCGGTCTTGCAGTGTTTACGTAGTATAGTTGGTTTGCCAAAACCAAACATTGCAGACACAGTATCACAGCCCGAGAAGCTGTGTAAGAAGAGCAGGGATATTGTATTTCTCTGGGAGGCCTCTTGGATCTTTGCAACATCGTAAGATACATTTTTTGCTGCTGCGATGAAGACGGAGTGGTCTGCTTTATGATGAATGAGCGTAACCAGGATGTCCATACTGTATCCTCAGCTATCACCTCAACAGCGGACTCTCTTGCTTCATCTAGAGCTGCCTGGACGATAGAAGTGTCTGCATCATCGGAGCATTGCTGTACACAGATTCCAAAGTCCAAGTTCCAAATAATATACTACTGAATGTCTCAGCAAGTAGCAGGATGAGCTGGGCCTTTTTACTCTTGTTGTCAAGGAACTTTTCTCTAGGAATAATGTTTTAGATGTCTGGACGTATCTGAATGTCACAGCATCCATGCGTTGTACGTCTGACGTGATCATGGTCCTTGGTCGAGTTGACATATCCGTCAAAGACCACAGTGATCCGGAGGTGCTGGCTCCCCATGGCCTTCACAAACCGGAGGTGGTTCTCAGCGATGTCCTGCCAGGTGAGGTTAGCCTCCTACTTGACATTGTGCAGAAGCCAACCACCATCAATCACAAGGCTCGGGCATGGGGGTTGCTGCACAAATGCCTTCAGGAACTTTGCTAGGGCAGCCGTGTCTGGCTTTCGCATCTTCAGTTTTTTGTCAAAAAGAGACCAGAGATCAGTGTTGGTGTCAACTCAAATAGTAGAGCTTCTTTGGTCTTGACTTCACGCTTACCGATGATGATGAGGCGGTTGAAGAGCCTGAGTGAGTCAATAACCAGCTTCTCCCCATTCACTTTTGGTCCAGATCTGAGGATTGCTAATGACTTGACCTTGTACTTGCATTGTATCAAGAACATTTTTCCCATCCATCTTGGCCTGTGTGGCTCTGCCAATCTCCTCTGCCTGATCGCGTTTACTGGGTCTCTGGGAGAGCTACTAAACCCTGTAGAGAAAGACACCAGGGTCTTCCTGTCCCGTGTGTTATTGAAGAGGTTTACTTCTTCCAACCATGGCATTGACAGCATCGTTGTTGTGTCTTCTGATTAATGCTGCATCACCCACACTCTAAGAATAAGACAAAATCTGTGCATAGCCTTTTTGGGTGACTTTTGAGAGCTTTTGAATCTCAGTCTCAGGACCACCACAGATGAAGCACCTTAAGCCACAAGCTACATAATCCTCTTCTATGTTGCTGCTTACTAAAAGACAAGTGCCATGATTGTTTAACTAATGGTTGTTCAATGTAAGCAATAGGCTAGACAAAATTGATATTCTAAATTCACAGTAATCAAAAGTTTTGCCAGTAGAGGAAAAATAAAGGCCAAAAAGTAGATAAACTACCATACCTTAAAATCGTCCAGAAATATTTGCCAGGATGCAACACTCCCGCTCCTTCCCCACATGCAGACAGTGTATCCCACTGAGCATGTGCACAGTAGGTGTACACTCTTATCAATTGTTTAGCAATATTTTCTTATTTTATTTTTCAGAATATAATCAATTCAACAACACCCCAATCCCCTACCGTTGATTATACACTGTGCTTTACATTACAGCTTAACAATAAACAATATACCAATATTAGATGGCCAGGGAGACATTTTTACTCAAAAATAATGGTTGGAATGGATTCAGCACCCCTGAAAACCCCTAGTTAGACACCTCACAAGTTCATTTTAGACTTTTCTTGTTTCTTCATATTTTTCACCCAAGGCCTCTGGGCTCCTTGCTCCTTGATTGGCTCTCCAGGATTTTCCATGAGGATTTGGGTTTGCATTAATTGAGAGGTGATTTTAGACACCTATAAGAACACATTGGTGAAGAAAGCTATTGGTAGTACATTTTTTCACAGATGGTCCAAACATCTTGCTAAAATTCCCTAACTATCTCTCCATATTCAATATTTTGATCACACAGTGCTGGGACTCAAGATCTGCTGATGCTGTTCACGCCAGCACTGGGGTACCTGAGAAAAATACAAAAAATGCATTTCATTGGACTGAATGCAGCACACCACCAATAGATATTGTAAACGTTTATTTTAATCTGTAAAGCCCACTTGTGACATATTGTAGAAATGGAAAAGGAGGATCATTTGTTTTATTGCTTTTTTTGGAACTTGAATTATTTTATTTTTTGTAAAGCTCTGAACTTGGTCTTAGACTATCTATACAGCCAATAAATAAAACAAATCCTCAACAAAAAAAAATACATTTAAACCTCACACAACCTGTGTGTACAATTTACAAACAACTAAGGGCTGGGCCTACTGTATATGGACAAAAACAGTTTGTTCATCAAATGCCTCAACTATTGTAATATAAATATTGTATTTTGACTATATTTTCTTTCACATTTTTCAAAGAAAAAATGCTAAAATAGCCATTCTACTAGCTCACAACGTGTTGTAGATAGGCTATTTTCACTTTTTGTTTTTACCATTTCAGGAAGAATACAAAAAAAATTGCCTAAGTAATTAAAACCCGGAAAAAACAACCCAAAATATCCAAAATCCCAGATGATATCTCATATCAAGGTATCGATATAGTCTCGATTTTGCCCGGCCCAATTCAAAACAATAAAACTGTCAAAAAACTGTTGAACTAACAAAAAACTGCAAAAACAGTCGCATTTTACCCTCCTACCAGGAGTTCTACTTCAGGTGTGCGATCAACAAAAGAATGTTTTGACCACAGCCTGTATTGGCTCCCGGCAGACCGGGCACGGTGGTGCATTAAGGCGGCCGTTCGTTTACCTCGTCCGGTCCTTTTTTGACCAATCGCGGTGCTCCCCCTCACCACAACATGAGAAATGTCAAGGAAGTTGAAACCCATTCCAAGGGCAGTGGTAGCAACAACCACACGGCAGTTCCCATACCCATTAAGAGGGGACACCACTCTGGTTTTGTTCTTTTCTAGCTATAGTCCTGCTGTGGTACATCCCAATCAGTAGATTCTCATGTTTCTGTTCACTGTTAACCCAAGTGCTTTCCCCAAGCCAAGCTTTAAGGTAGCCAAATACCTTTCTCCTTTAGTGTGCGGCAGTAAATGAGGACAGGAGACATTGATTGGCCTTTATCCAAAACCTCCTTCACCACCCAATGAAAGCATTTCAGGTTGCTTTCTGGAATTTGACTGACGGTGCGTTTTAACAGCGGGCAACTCTGGGCGATGCCGGGCGATATCGCCCAAAAAGATAAAGAAAATCCATCTTTCATCGCCCCCCCGCCCACTTCGCCCGATCGCCGGCTCTCATAGACTTTCATTATATTTTGGGCGATGTTGCCCGGCATCGCCCGAGAGTTGCCCGCTGTTAAAACGCAGGGTCAGTCCAAGCCTTATGTTGTGTCGACTGGGACTGACAGTCACTTGAGTTGCTCTCTCCATATTCAATATTTTGATCACATGGTGCTGGGACTCAAGATCTGCTGATGCTGTTAACGCCAGCACTGGGGTACCTGAGAAACATACAAAAAATGCATTTCATTGGCCTGAATGCAGCACACCACCAATAGATATTTTAAAAGTTTATTTTCATATGTAAAGCCTACTTGTGACATAATGTAGTGATGGAAAAGGAGGGTAATTTGTGCTTTTTTTTTGTGTGCATTTGTACTTGAATTATTACTCTCCGCAGGAGAGTATTGTTTTCACTTTCTAAATATGACACACCGATTGGTCAAGCCTCACGTGACACGTGACAATACGGTGAAATACTGTATAAATACATGGCATCACTTTGACAGTGTCTGTGCCACTGTCAAAGTGAGGTAAGACAGGAACCATCACGAAATGGCTGCATGGCTGATACATAATTGGCAGATAGGACACTTACAGTATATAGACAGGGGGGATATGACACTTACACAGACGGATAGGACACTTACAGTACACAGACAGGACGGATAGGACACTTATACAGACAGGACGGATAGGACACTTATACAGACAGGACGGATAGGACACTTATACAGACAGGACGGATAGGACACTTACACAGACAGGACGGATAGGACACTTACACAGACAGGACGGATAGGACACTTACATAGACAGGACGGATAGGACACTTATACAGACAGGAGGGATAGAACACTTACACAGACAGGAGGGATAGGACACTTACATAGACAGGACGGATAGGACACTTATACAGACAAGACGGATAGGACACTTATACAGACGGATAGGACACTTATACAGACAGGACGGATCGGACACTTATACAGACAGGATGGATAGGACAGTTAGAACATAAGAATTAGAACATTCCCAACATTCCCAACACAAGTCTGGTAAGAGTGAGGTAAGACAGAAACAATCACGAAATGGTTGAGAAATGGCGGATACTGTAACAATTGGATAGGACACTTACACAGACAGGACGGATAGGACACTTACACAGACAGGACGGATAGGACACTTACATAGACAGGACGGATAGGACACTTATACAGACAGGAGGGATAGGACACTTATACAGACAGGACGGATAGGACACTTATACAGATAGAACATTCCCAACATTCCCTCCCAACAGCGGAGAGTTGTGCTCCGAGGAGCACTTTTTCTAGTTTTATTTTTTGTAAAGCTCTGAACGTGGTCTTAGAATATAGATGTATTTCTATACAGCCAATAAATAAAAAATAATCCTAAAAAAAATAAAAATTTAAATTTAAACCTCACACAACATATGTGTACAATTTACAAACAACTAAGGGCTGGGCCTATATGGACAAAAACTGTTTTTTTCCCCTCCAAATGCCTAAACTATTGTAATATAAATATTGTATTGTGACTACATTTTATTTTAAAAATTTCAAAGAAAATTTGCAAAAATCGCCAATCTACTAGCTCACAACGTGTCACTGCGACACGTTGTGAGCTTGTAGATAGGCTATTTGTTTTTTACCATATCAGGAAGAATACCAAACAAATGGCCTAAGTGATTAAAACCCAGAAAAAAACAACCCAAAATATAGCTGCAAGTAGCAATGAGCGGTTTCGAGAATAATGGCAGACTGGCAGACTGGCAGACTGTGACAGAGTGGCAGACTGGCAGACTGTGACAGATTGGCAGACTGGCAGACTGTGACAGAGTGGCAGACTGGCAGACTGTGACAGACTGTGGCAGACTGGCAGACTGGCAGACAGACAGACTGTGGCAGACTGGCAGACAGACAGACAGTGACAGAGTGGCAGACTGGCAGACTGTGACAGAGTGGCAGACTGGCAGACTGTGACAGAGTGGCAGACTGGCAGACTGTGACAGAGTGGCAGACAGACAGACAGACAGACAGACAGACAGACAGACAGACAGACAGACAGACAGACAGACAGACTGTGACAGAGTGGCAGAGTGGCAGACTGGCAGACAGACAGACAGTGACAGGGTGGCAGACTGTGACAGAGTGGCAGACTGTGACAGAGTGGCAGACTGGCAGACTGGCAGACTGTGACAGAGTGGCAGAGTGGCAGACTGTGATAGACTGGCAGACTGGCAGACTGTGACAGAGTGGCAGACTGGCAGACTGTGGCAGACTGGCAGACTGTGACAGAGTGGCAGACTGGCAGACTGTGACAGAGTGGCAGACTGGCAGACTGGCAGACAGACAGACAGTGACAGAGTGGCAGACTGGCAGACTGGAAGACAGACAGACAGTGACAGAGTGGCAGACTGGCAGACAGACAGACTGTGACAGAGTGACAGAGTGACAGAGTGGCAGACTGGCAGACTGGCAGACAGACAGACAGTGACAGAGTGGCAGACTGGCAGACTGGAAGACAGACAGACAGTGACAGAGTGGCAGACTGGCAGACAGACAGACAGACAGACTGTGACAGAGTGACAGAGTGACAGAGTGGCAGACTGGCAGACAGACAGACAGTGACAGAGTGGCAGACTGGCAGACAGACAGACAGTGACAGAGTGGCAGACTGGCAGACAGACAGACAGTGACAGAGTGGCAGAGAGAGAGAGAGAGAGAGAGAGAGAGAGAGAGAGAGAGAGAGAGAGAGAGAGAGAGAGAGAGAGAGAAGAAGTGAACATGCATTAATTAACAAAGTCATGATTTTTGTTCAGTAAATTATATTTGGACCGGTTAAATTGGGGTTTGAACCAGGGACCTATAGACTTGTGGGTAGACAGTGTAAAGGATAAGGATAATTACAGGTCCGTTCATGAAAGTCCTTGCGGTCTTGTTTCCAATGAGGGCCTGTGAGCAATTAGGGGTTAAGAGTCTTGCTCAGGGACAAATTTCTTTTCATCGACACATTTGCTGGCCTGGCCTGGAATCGTACCTGGGGCAACCAGGGCCTCTGGTTCCCTAGGTGGGCTCACTAACCACTCAGCTATGGCCACAGTACAGACTGAGCCCTTGGATAGACAGAATTGGATTTCATATGTGGTAAGTTATCATACAGCATGGGTTGCTTATTATATACATACAAGCTCATAAGGCGTCACATTGTAGATCGGCTGTATGTGGTTACTGTAGGTGTTGTATTAATAATTACATCTGCAAAGTAACAAGTAACTAAAGCTGTCATCTGCTGTAATTGTAGTAGAGTAGAGTAGTAAAGTAAAAGTACCTAAAAATTGTACTGTGCATGTGGCAGGTGTGATTGGTGATGAGTGAGAGCAGGTGAGAGGGGTGGCTCCAATCCATGGGAATAGGGGGAATTCCAAATGATGATCACCTCAACGCATTGTTGGGGACAGGGATCGAACCAGCGACCTATGGATTCACAGGCTGCCTCTCTTCTCATTGAGCTAAAGATATGGCCTCCCTGATGGTGTCTGTTGATATCTATAGGTTTTTCCGTCCTATAGGTTCTTCCGGTGTGAGATTGTAGATCAGCTATTTTCACAAGAAAGTATGTCATACATAAAAAACAACTACTCTCAAAAGCATTCCATGTTATTGTTTAAAAATGGCACATGTCTGAATTAACAGGGTCATGTTTTGTACAATGCAATTTAAATGTAAACTGTGACAAGTGGGGTTTGAACCATGGACCTCTGGCACATGAGACTAACAGTGTATTGATCAAGCTATTCAATGCACAGCCTTAGTCAGTGAAAAAGGAGAATCCAACAAAACAAAACAAAAGAGGGAATGAAGTAGGTCATACATTGAAAATAACTACTCTCAATAAGCATTTAATTTATCAATTGCATGTTTATTCATTGATACAATCATGTTGTGTGCAATGCAATTGAGTTGAAGTCTGCATGACGTGGGATTTGAACCGGCGACTCTGCGGTATCAAGGCAGATGATTAAGCCATTGGGCCAACAGACCTGTACTAGTGAAAAGGGAGTTCACACAGATGACACACTTTCACGCGAATTGCTCAGAAATCCTTGGTTTAAATGTTTTTCAAACTGCTCAATATATTTCGGAATGGAAAATAGTGGAAAATAGTCGATCTACAAGCTCACAACGCGTTGCTATCTAAAAAGGTGTGAGATTGTAGATCGGCTATTTTCACAAGAAAGTATGTCATACATAAAAAACAACTACTCTCAAAAGCATTTCGTGTTATTGTCTAAACATTGCACATGTCTGAATTAACAGGGTCATGTTTTGTACAATGCAATTTAAATGTGAACTGTAATAAGTGGGATTTGAACCAGGGACCTTCGGCACATGAGACTCACACTCTACTGGTGGAGCTATCCAATACACAGCCTTAGACAGTGAAAAGGGAGAATCCAATAAAACAAAACAAAAGCTAAAAAATTTACTAAAAAATAATGGTTGGAATGGATTCAGCACCCCTGAAAACCCCTAGTTAGACACCTCACAAGTTCATTTTAGACTTTTCTTGTTTCTTCATATTTTTCACCCAAGGCCTCTGGGCTCCTTGCTCCTTGATTGGCTCTCCAGGATTTTCCATGAGGATTTGGGTTTGCATTAATTGAGAGGTGATTTTAGACACCTATAAGAACACATTGGTGAAGAAAGCTATTGGTAGTAAATTTTTTCACAGATGGTCCAAACATCTTGCTAAAATTCCCTAACTATCTCTCCATATTCAATATTTTGATCACACTGTGGTGCTGGGACTCAAGATCTGCTGATGCTGTTCACGCCAGCACTGGGGTACCTGAGAAAAATACAAAAAATGCATTTCATTGGACTGAATGCAGCACACCACCAATAGATATTGTAAACGTTTATTGTCTCCGCCAGGCCGTAAGGCATGGCGAGAGAGTATGTTTTACCCTCCGTCCGTGTGTCCGTCCGTCCGTGTGTCCGTCCGTGTGTCCGTGTGTTACCACCAAATCTCCGGCACCGTTGGCCCGGTCGCTGCGAAACTGTGCACACACACTCCCTGGATGCCAATTCAGAACCTCTGCCTCAAATTTTTCACATGGGCCTGTTATAGCGCCACCAGGAGGCCGATTTGTGCAAAACCCATTTTTTCACATTATTCCTACAGTTTTTAACCAAACGTCATGCAAATCGGTACACAGTATCTCTATAGTCATGTGATCAACCCTGATCTGTCCGATTTCCCATATTCCATCCTTATTGGTTAAGGTTGCCATCCAAAGTTTGCAGGATTGGTCCGTTTTGAACAAACTGCCTCAAACCATGAACGCAGCATGCGATTTCCATGAAATTTCACACGCACATTCCCACTAGGCCGAGGAACAAATGCCACCCTTTTCACATTGGCCTGTTATAGCGCCACCAGCAGGTCTAATTTAGCAAAACATATTTTTGGAACAAAATGCTACAAATCATGAATGCAGTGTCCGATTGCCGTGAACGACCTAAGAATAAATGGCACCCTTTTCACATTGGCCTATTATAGCGCCACCAGGAGGCCACAATAACATATCTGACCTGGCGGAGACCTGTGCTCCGAGGAGCACTTTATCTAGTTTTAATCTGTAAAGCCTACTTGTGACATATTGTAGAAATGGAAAAGGAGGATCATTTGTTTTATTGCTTTTTTTGGAACTTGAATTATTTTATTTTTTGTAAAGCTCTGAACTTGGTCTTAGACTATCTATACAGCCAATAAATAAAACAAATCCTCAACAAAAAAAAATACATTTAAACCTCACACAACCTGTGTGTACAATTTACAAACAACTAAGGGCTGGGCCTACTGTATATGGACAAAAACAGTTTGTTCATCAAATGCCTCAACTATTGTAATATAAATATTGTATTTTGACTATATTTTCTTTCACATTTTTCAAAGAAAAAATGCTAAAATAGCCATTCTACTAGCTCACAACGTGTTGTAGATAGGCTATTTTCACTTTTTGTTTTTACCATTTCAGGAAGAATACAAAAAAAAATTGCCTAAGTAATTAAAACCCGGAAAAAACAACCCAAAATATCCAAAATCCCAGATGATATCTCATATCAAGGTATCGATATAGTCTCGATTTTGCCCGGCCCAATTCAAAACAATAAAACTGTCAAAAAACTGTTGAACTAACAAAAAACTGCAAAAACAGTCGCATTTTACCCTCCTACCAGGAGTTCTACTTCAGGTGTGCGATCAACAAAAGAATGTTTTGACCACAGCCTGTATTGGCTCCCGGCAGACCGGGCACGGTGGTGCATTAAGGCGGCCGTTCGTTTACCTCGTCCGGTCCTTTTTTGACCAATCGCGGTGCTCCCCCTCACCACAACATGAGAAATGTCAGGGAAGTTGAAACCCATTCCAAGGGCAGTGGTAGCAACAACCACACGGCAGTTCCCATACCCATTAAGAGGGGACACCACTCTGGTTTTGTTCTTTTCTAGCTATAGTCCTGCTGTGGTACGTACATCCCAATCAGTAGATTCTCATGTTTCTGCTCACTGTTAACCCAAGCGCTTTCCCCAAGCCAAGCTTTAAGGTAGCCAAATACCTTTCTCCTTTAGTGTGCGGCAGTAAATGAGGACAGGAGACATTGATTGGCCTTTATCCAAAACCTCCTTCACCACCCAATTAAAGCATTTCAGGTTGCTTGCTGGAATTTGACTCAGTCCAA